>NW_010143365.1:72439-86909 GCF_000699245.1 Pterocles gutturalis
ACGATGTTTTACCCAGTTGGAAGACAGAATTTGGAAGTAAGTTACTTGCAGATCTTATTATTACAATCCCATCCTAGACAATAATAATGAAGTATTGATGGAAGTTTTGCCAGAGCGAAGACTGCTGGGTTTCATACAGAGGAAGGATAGTATCTTCATTTAGTTTTAGTAGACTCTTGATACTCTGCCCATGTATTTTTTAATTCACCACAGTAAAATTCTAATTAAAGAACAGACTTTGCCTCCCATTAATATGACACTAAAAAAACATTTTGAAGAATGCAGCATCTTCTCTAAAAAAATTATGAGAAGACAAGCCACCAGTATTGTACAGAATGTTCTCGCTCCCTCATGAAGCGTTTCGTGATTTTAAAGTCCTTGTAACTTCTAGAGTGTCAGTAGAGTTAAAGGCTCATTAAACTGAGCAGTAATTTCTACAAAAAGAAGTAGGAAATATTCCCAGAATTTTTTTTTTGTGTTCTAATTTTCACTTCTTTTGAAGTCTCTGTCAAAATAGCTCGTGATGGAAATTCAGCAAACACAACACTTTGATATCTGTCAGGAGTAGAAGTTGTTTCTCCCATTTTGCTGCTTCCAAAATATACTGAGTTCATTATGGGATTTGATGAGGTTGACATCCAAATACTCAACTTTTCTTTAGTTCTTAGAGTGATTTTGTTTTCATACATCCAGGATAAAAATGTGCAACTAGGTAACAGCTCTGAGCATTCTCCAGTATACTGGAGGAATGTTCTTTAGACAAGGATTACTTTGGAAAGAAAATGTTTCCTCCAAGGATACTAAATAAACTGCAGGGTCTTTAAAGTGCTGTGACTGAATTGGGTACCACATGTTGGAGAGCCAATGACTAATGAGATCATCAGCTGAGATTAAATCACGGGCTAAATCAGCCACATGTTTCGTATCTGATTCAGACGGTGAACTTCAGAGAGAATCAGTACGATCTTTCCTGAAAGATGAAAAGCTGTCCTCCTGGCTTGAAGAAAAAAAAACAAACACAAAATTAGATGAGTTTCCTCCCATGAGAAATTATCAATCTGGGGAAAAATCGGCTGATGTTCCCTTCCCATCTTTTCCTTTCTATCTGATGAAGACTGATCTATAAACTTGGAAAATAAGTTTGGCTGCAAGTTCTGCCAGCCTCAGATTAACCTGCGGTGTTTGGGTGGATAGTTTTACAAATGCGTATTTACATATGCAAAGTGGATTCTCTGGGCAGTCTTAGAGACGTAAACACTGGCATTTTCTTCATTATAGTTGTGTGTGCTGTGGCTGAAAGTCTGGCGTTGGAGATAAAAGTGCTAGTGCATACACCGTTGCACAAAAACCCGTGGTTAGGAACCTTAAGGCTGCAAAGCTACAAGCTCGGAAGATGGAAAATGCCGAGGCATGTAAATGGTAGCCTGTGCTCACAGAATTACAGAACAGACCATCATTCATCGGCTCAACCGCTGAATTACTGCTGCGCTTCCAACCTTTAATCTGACATTTTCTTATTTCTGTGACACCAACTTCCTAAGTCAAATGGTTTATTTATGTGTGATGTTCCCTGGTTTGTTTGTTTCTCCGTAAAATGCAAATGGAGAATATGAAAAATCCCTTCAAGAGTGTCATCAGGCTGATGTACAGGCTGTTCATCATCATAGACCAGAACAAACCTCTGACATGTGGGTAATGGACTAGGAGTAGAAGGCTGTCACCCTCTCTGCGGACCACTTACTACATGGAGATTAAACAGCCAGTGGCCCGCGGCTGCTACTAGGAGCAATTGTAAGAGAAGTCCTGCTAAGCCCCTGAAGCCTTTAATTGCAGATTGGTTTTAATACAGATGAAATCTTTGAGGAATGTAGGTAATGGATTATCCAGAGGCGTCCCTGACTGTCTGCAAATGGCATTTTTTATGGTTTGATCAGGTAGAGGTGGATTTTCACTGGGGACACAGGAGCACACCCCTGGGTGTGGGACAGAGCTCTGCCAGATTTCAAACTATTGCTCTGTACGTGGAAGGTGTCCCAGCTTGTCAGTGAAAAGGATATAAAAATGTACTTTAACAAGCCAAACCTACTGCTTTAGCTTACTGATTTAGGCTAAAATTCCCTTACCTCTGTTCCTCCAGCCAATGGACTGAGTGAGCCTGAAGCGGGGACTGGAGAAGGTAAATTCTGCATAGCAGAGAAGTTGGCAGGGACTGGACACAGCATCTTACAAAATGACCAATGCTACCGACTACTCGCCTGTGACGCAGTTCAGATAGTCTAAATAATATTTGGAGCAGGATTATTTATTAAAATCTATCGTTAACTTCGTTGTTCCCCAAGAAGGTATTTATTTACAGAAATCCAACCTGTTGCTTTGACAGATAGGATCTCTCTCGTTTGTAAGACCCGAGCAAGACAAGTCGGTGCATGGTAGATTATCAGTATCATGGTACGGTTGTGAAGAAGAAAATCAGTTAGAAAACTAGAAAATGCACCGCTGTGTCTGTTGTTGGGGTGAGGATTCCTCTTTCTGAAATCACAGGATATAATATTGTCTCTAAGCATTTGTAAGGACATTTTTGAAGGGAATTTCTGCAAATCTGGGTTATTTTGAGGACATCCATGACCCATAAACGTGTTAGAAATTCTGAGGGTAAACAGTCTTATGAGATAAGCAGGTTTTTTTGGTTTAGAATGGAGCAGATCAGCGAGTGATTGTTCAATACTCTGGCTCATCCCTATAGACGTGTGTTGGTGTCACCTGCAGTGCCAGCATGTGGGGGGCTCGGCGCTGCTCAGAGCCAAACTGGTGTGAGCTGGCACTGGGACGGGGTTCCCTCTTCGTGGACCTTGTTTCAAACCCATTGCAGGCTTGGCTTCTGTTTCCGAAGGTGTTGAACTGTGCCAAAATGAATCACGATTATACAGTGAGTAGACATCAGCCCGTACAGGGACTATAATTTTCCTATTGGGCTAAGTATAGGGAATTGTACAAAGCTAATTGATTATTTTCATTTTTCATTCACTACATCCAGTCATATGTTTTAGCTTTTGCTGTTTCTTTTCTTGCTTTCCATTAGCTGGGCCAACCATTTAAAACCCAGTCAGATTCCAAAACTGCATTAGATCCAAAAAACCCACCCAGAGTTTGGGCTGCGTTTCACCTACATTGCTATTCACATCGTCAATCTACAGCAGCGCCGTTAAATTAAGGGGAGAATCTAGCCCTAATTTCAAAATAAATTCCTAAATAATCTATCTGAAACTGTGTCATCCTAGATCTAGTAATTGAATTTTATTTCCTATTTGAATTTTTAGCATCTCATTTAAATATTTCAAACTGAATTTGGAAATATTCAATAATATTGATTATTGACTGTGGGCTACATTCTTGCTTTAGCAAATTTGCACAAAGTTTCTTTAAAGCGTGGATTAACTGAAGATCACCATCAGCCAAATCTGGTCCTGAGTCCTTTGGTCCTTTTTTTCAGCTGTGCCTTTTACAGAGTGTTTATGGATGTCCCACTGACTTGGCACATCTAGAGCACAGCACTGGTCACTGGCGATACAAAGAGACACGTGGGCTTACGCTAGTGAGAGCACAACAGACACAGACCTTCAGAGCGCAGATGGTGGTGCTGCTGGGAGAGGAGACGCTGTCTTCAGATTCATAGTGTCTCTTTGCTGTGACGGAGAAGCAGTGGAAGAGCACTTTTTGACTCTCTTGTTGGGATAAGTCACTTGATAAATGTCGTCCCTTCCTTGGAAGTCCTTGTATTTATCTGCTAAATTTTCAAACTCGTGTGTTTGCTTCATCGTTACCCGCCTCGTGCTGCGGCAGTAAATCCTGGATAGCTCTATTGACCCAGAACCCGGCGATTCACTAATCATCCCTAGAGGGGAAAGCAGCCGTTTGGGAGCGGAGCAGCACCCCCAATGTGTCCTCGTTGTGTATTTGACAGAATGGGTAACGGGATGTCATGCACGGCTGTAGCGGCGGATACGCAGAGCCTGCTGTGATGAGCCCTCGCTGCAACGAGCCACCGAGGCTGCGGGGTGGGGATGCAGAGAGGCAGAGAACAGCTCTGCTGCATCGCACAAGCTTGCCACGGAGGGATGAATCTTTCACCTGTGCTACCACTGTATGCAGACAAGTGTAATTACGCTTAGGCACCCAGCATCATCCTTTACAAAGTTACATTCATTTTTACTGGTGGCAATTAATCTCCAGTCATATTTTCAGAGGAGAAGTGAGTAAGTTAGCACGTTTGCCAGGGAATGTCGGCACGTGACCTGAGATACGGCAGCTCCCTTTAATGGAGCATCTCCCGGGGGAGCGCTGGCTGTGTCAGACTCGTCTCTCACGGTATTGACATCCACACCCGCCGACTGAAGGGAGCATTTGTACCTCCCCGGCATCACCGCTCTCAGGTTGCTTTCCTTATTGATGGGATAGTGAAAGTCTCTGTGTCATTTTGACACTTTTAATGGCATATGCATTTACAGTGTAGCTCTTGTGTGAGCTTTAATCAGCTCTCTGTTCCCGTGTTGTTGCTGTTATTATTTATCTCTATTATGGTAACACACAGAGGCAATCAACAAGAGCAGGATTAGCCTGGGCAAGGCTTGTGTTGTATTTTCAAACAGCCTCTTTGTGCCCATAGGAGAAGTGGTGCTGACAGTCCTCGAGTGCAGCGGGCTCCCGTGGCTCTGAGGCTGCTTTGCCCTGGATCTCAGAAACTGGAATTGCTGTCACACACCAGCCGGGATTTGCTGCATGGATGTACATAGAAAAAATATGTGTTGGTTGCTGAAGCCTTTGGTTTCTTCTCTTTTCTACTTTTCCAGCAGGAACTACTAGACCCCAGTCCCACAGCTAGTTATGAGCTAGTTATGAGCTAGTTATGGGTGGTCTCACACACGAGTGGTCCTGTTGAGCTCACTAGAATTTCCAGTATGAATGAGTACTTGGATTTAGCTTATCAGCTTTGTATCTGCCTACCTTTGTGAAGGTTCAGAAGTTACCAGAGGGCAGATCTATGCGTTCTCACAATATGAATGTCACATAATGTCCCAGTGAAATCACACAGGTAGAGGATTTCCTTGGAACTCCACAGTCTGTCCCTGCAATATGGGACTTAAAGAAAGGGGAACAGCAACCCAACAGGGATTGATAAACTTTGAGCAACAAAGATCTTGTTTTCACGTGAGATTACTGCAGTGTAAATCAGGTGAGGATGGTATTTCATTGTCACAAATTTTACACTAACACGTTGCCAATGAATTTCACTCAATTCCCTTTGCAATTAATCAGCAGTGGGTTAATTGATACTGCAGGAAATGGCTCTGCTCACTGTGACATATATAGGGCTCGAACTGATAGCTAGAAGCAGAAAATCTTTCCCATCTGAGGTAAAGACTTAAATCTAGAGGAGGGCAACGTGTCGTGGTGTGTCTATGATCCCATCACCAGACAGACAGCAGGATGCTCACCCTGGTTATACACACACACTGTTACTTGGCTTTCAAACCATTTAGAGAACTGCAGTCAAAACCTGCTTGTAATTTCAGGAACATGAAAAGGAGCGTAACAAGTGCAAGGGCTGCATCAGGCATTGTAAATGAGACACGGTACAAGCCCCAGCTTTTTGTAATTCTGTTTTTTTCTGTGTCTTCCATGAGCATTCAGATGTACTTTAATCCTCATTTTTATGTCTTCTCCCTAATAAATCCCCATGAAATTCACATTCTTGGGAGCTATCTGGTATGCCAAGCTGTTTTATTTCATAGATAATTACAGCATTTTGGCTAGCTACTTTGGGCTAAACATACTGAACGTTGCAATGTGTGCTCACTGATGCCTTCTACTTAGAAACCCTTGAAAAAATCTGTCTAACTGCCAGCTGGTTTTCTGGTCACTGCAGGCTTCTTTTATTATCCAGATTTGGGATTTTTTGATTTTACAACTGGTTAGAGGAATTTCTGCTCTTCAGCATTGGCTCTTCCCTTTGGCTAGATTGTGGAGTGAAATTTGGTACAGGGAGAACGCAAACATGTGGCCAAATCTCAGTGGTAAATAAGTGCTCAAATAAGATTGACTTACATAAAAGGGTTTGTGTTTGGGGCAGACACTGTAAATATGAAACAAGATGCTTGAGCTGATGACAGGAAATGATTTTCCCTTCCTATAAAAGGTTTTCTTTCTCCTTCACTTCCTTTCAATGTGAAAAACACCACCCAAGCAGACAAATCTGATGACTGGAGCGCTCACCTGAGACATGGAAGACCAAGGGTATGAGTCACATCTTCTAATGAGTGATATTTATTCATATGAAGCTAATTAATTGCAGCTGGAATGATATCAGCCCAGAGCAACCCCCAGCCTGGCAGTTGGGGCTGTAACGTGAGGTGTGGTACGGTAGGAATCCAGTCCCTGAAGCAGGCAGGACGAAGTTGGGTTCCGTCATTCCACTTCCCCATGCACAGAGCTGTCAGCTATGCTCATGTGGGTCAGATTTGTCCCTTTTTGGGGGTGCCTCACTGCATCCCCTGGTGTTCAAGTTCTGTGGAAAACAAATCAGTGTTTCTGGAGCAAAAATTGCTGGGAAGCTCCATCAGCTCCAGCAGCTTTGCTCCCTGCCCCAGGCACCTTACAGAGTCTTAGCGAATGTCTACGTGAAATAAAGATAGATCATCTCTTTCCACAGATTCTCAGTAATAATTTAAGGCTTATAAAGGGTAAGATTTTGTTTGCTCGGCTCCCAGCGGTGTTAGCGAGGAACTATCATCCCTGTTTACAGCCGCGGGAAAAATGAGGCAAAGCAATAACATATCTTGTGTGAGGCACAAGCAGGATTACGCGCAGGGGTATGTCGCCCGCTCTGCTTTCTGCAGGACATGAAACCGTCTCTCTCTGCACGTGCATCCTGTAAGACCCTGCAGAACCTTCTGGAGGCCCTGGAATTGTCTTCTCATGGGTTTATTTGCTCAAGAAACACAAGTTTGTGAATTGGTCATCAGCAGTGCTAGCTGGGTGAAGTCACTCTCTTCTTTTTCTGCTGAATATCCTCAGACTGACCAATGGGTCTGGCTGATCAAGGAGAAGGGCAAAAAAAACTGCCAGAATTACCTGGAGGATATAGTTTATAGACAGGTACCATGGAAGGAGAGGGCTATGAAGTTTCTAGGACAAGAGCTTCAGGCTTACGTGGGCTTTACATTTACCTTGTAAGTCTGGAAACAGAGATCCAGGCCTGGGAAGCAGCGGGTGTCACCTGGGGATGAGGCTCCGTGTTTGCACATGAAGGAGTTTGTGAAGACAGCTCTGTTGCTGGGATTACGGACTGGTTTCCCGCATGGCAGTGGATTTGTACACGGGCAGAAGAGTTGGTGGTGGTGTAATTGAAACCAGCTCTCTGAGCACCACCGGCTGTACCTGGAGGGTGATCAGTGACTGCCTCTGTACCGGGGCTTTTCCCAGCGACTGAGTTTGGAGTAGAACGGTCATTTCCTTCACCCTGGATGTAGCTGGAGTGAAAGGCTGCTAAGCAGAGGGTAGGACTACTGAGGAAACCCTTGGGGTTTTGCTGCCTCACCGGGACCTCTGGTGCTTGCTTTGAGCAATCTGTTTCGTATGTGTACATCTTAAATGGGTGGTTTCCAGGGGCTGATTGCTGCTTCTGTTGCAAATCAGGATCAAGCTGGTTCTGTAATGCTGACACACTCCATCCCTTCATCCCTGCGCCTGCTCAGCCTCATGGAGTCCCGTCTCCAGTGTTATTTTCATCCCTACCGTCTTTTCACTCCAGAAAAAAAAATAAAAGCCCCCCCCCAAAAAAACCACCAAAGAAGAAAACCTTCTTTAGATTATCGTATTTATTATCTTATGGGAACAGTGCAAAGCAACAATGTTTGATGACATTATTAAATCTCCAGGATTTGCTTGGCAATACTACCTGCCATTAACTGCACCGCAGGCAGGATGTGATCCTCTGTGTCTAATTCCACTATAAATTCATTCCAGCTATCTAAGAGCACTAAGAAACAGGATATCAAAAGATGTAGGTTCTGATCCAATAAGGGTGTTAAACAAGCCCTCAACTTCAGGGCTGTCACTAGTGCTGTTGTCTCCTTGCACGCTGAAGCACATTGCTGGGTTGGGGGGGTAGTTTTAGAAAGTTTAAGGGCTCTTTAGAAAGTTCCGGGTATTTACAGTGCCTGCTTGCCAGCCTAAGCGTACGACGCTGAGATGAGATGCTTGTGATGCACTTTCCTAATCACCTTGGTCAACGCCTGTGTGTTTTCCAGGCTGCGACAGCGAGCACTGGGGACCCCACTGCAGCAACCGCTGCCAGTGTCAGAACGAGGCCCTCTGCAACCCCATCACGGGCGCCTGCGTCTGCGCAGATGGGTACCAAGGATGGCGCTGCGAAGAGCTCTGTGACCCTGGGAGCTACGGCAAGGGCTGCCAGTTTGAATGCCAGTGTCACAACGGAGCTACCTGCGACCATAAAACCGGAGAATGTCACTGTGCTCCCGGATACACAGGGGTATTGTAAGTTCAGTCGTAGGTGTATTTTACTCTGCATCCTTTAACAGCCTTTGACCGCTTTTAATGCTATGAGTAGTTGTCAAAATTTACACAATCATCTCTATATTACACACTTTCCTTTGTAGAAATCAGGTAACAAAATTTCAGAGAGAACAAATAACAGAAATCTCTTTTACTGCTTATTATGCCTGTATGCATAATAAAATAAAACGCAGTGCTGAAGTGAACTTAAAAATCCATTATACTTTCGAGCTTGTACCACAACTGTACCTGTTCCTAATTTCAGTATGTGAATACAATCCAAATTAAATTTGAGTTTTTATAAACAATTGGACATTCAACACATTATCAGTCCAGTGCGGTATCGAATGGGACTTACCATCCCCAATTTATTTGACTTTCAGTCTAACTGAGGAAGCATTACTGTTAACTGTATCAGCTTACTGTCTAGGGGGTAAATTCTTAGCATGGTGAGCAGGGATTTAGCGGTGTGACTCCTATTAACTTTAACGAGAATCATGTGGTTAAATCCCCATCCAGCACATTGAAAGTTTACCAGTAGGATTCACAGAATCTGCATATTAATTTTAGGACAGCAAGCAATAGTTCCTTGTTTAAAATTGCCCACAGTGTAACATCAGTTCTCATTAGAGATCTTTCCATAGTTTCAGAAGTAATTATGTTTTTCAAAATTATTTAAGGGGAAAAGAGAATTTAGTCACTAAATTTGGGTGGAGATCTATTACAGGTGACTTAATACTTTTGCAGTCTAATATTATTTGTTGACCTGCATGAAGGGGAAGGTAAAAAATAAAGACAATATTAACCTTCATAAATAAGTGATATGCCTTTTGAATATTTTATTTAGTACCTGATTTCCTCATAGACTTGTGACCTCAGTCCTAGAAGCACTCGTTGTTAAAGACTCTGCTTACTGTTAGGAGTGCTCCCATTGACATTAGAATGTCATTTCTCAGCAGTAAGTACTTGCAGGGCCAACCACTGATGTGTTGTATGAACATCCTCATCAGAGGATATTCAGTTAGGGGAAGAACATGCTGTAGTTTCAGAAGAAGCAATGCTGAAAAGCACCAATGTGCAAAAAAAGGTAGGAGATGCAGCTTTCTGCAGGGACTAGCCTTACGCTGCCCTTACCCCATGGGTACTGAGAGAGACCCAACGAGCTTAAATAGCCTTTAAATGATGCTGAGTTCTTGCCAGTCCATTATACACTGCAAATGTTAACATTTAGTAGTGACTGGAGAAATTTCAAGCATTTTAATCCCATCCCTTTATTCTATCTGCAGCTTCTTTTACTGCCATGCCGCATAATTCACATTGAGGGTTTCATTACAGAACTCTTTACTTTCCTGGGCTATTTTAATGGATATGAGCTGTCCTGTTGAGATGGGTGGAATTTGGTACGTGCATAAAGATTACACACATGCATCAGCCTTAGAGGACTGGATCCATGGCACATAAATAACCCCAGCAGAAACAAAAGACATCTTGGCTAATTGGTAATGCCAGCCAAGGCTTACTGAGGTTTCAGAATTTGCATAAGGACTCCCATGATGTTGTGATGTAGATTTTCCTCATTTACTGTTTCCTGTAAGTTCTTTTAAATGATCTCTTTGGTTTTTTGTTTCTTCTCTCTCCACAAAGTTGTGAGGAGCGCTGTCCCCCGGGCAGCCACGGAGCTCAGTGTGAGCTGCGCTGCCCTTGCCAGAACGGGGGAGTCTGCCACCACATCACCGGAGAGTGCTCCTGTCCTGCTGGATGGACGGTGCGTACTTTGTTCACACTCATCCCTCATTTAGAGTTTGGAGGAGGAAATTAATTGTTCGCTGTCCCAGCAGAAGCCTTCCCTGTGTGCTTGTGATACATATCTGCCATTTCTTGTCATGAGGCTCTAATAATTCTGGAACTGGGACCACCTTTGTTATGTATACATGGTACTTACACAGCCAGGCCACCAGTCTACGCCTGGTAGCTACCATCACAGAGTTAAACAAACAGCAGCAAACCATGCAGTGACTGCTTGTTACACTTCTGTGTGGGAGAAGAGACAAAAACATTGTCCCTGAATTACAGTTCCTTGGAATATTCTCTGCACCCTTAGACACTGCCCTCACACGGGACAGAAAGCTCAAAGCTCAGCTCAGTATTGTCAAAAGCTCTCTACTGTTTCCCTTTCAGGAGGGAGGAGGAGGGAGAAGCCAGGGGAAATTCAGTGGCTCAGGCAGGCGTTAAAGCGGGACTGTACGTAGGACACAGAGACCAGTTCAGTGTCCTGTCCTTGCTCAGGCGTCATTCCCATGGATTGCAACAGATTTGCTTGCATCAGGGGTTGCACCAGAGAGAGCAAATTGCCCTAACCTTTAATCCTTCGTGTCAAGAAAGCAAGTCCAAGCATTTTAGAAGTCCTCAACTTTATCAATAATGTAATAATTAGCTCTCTTGGGGTTTGCCGAGTCTCACAGGTCTCCACTCCGTTTAGCTGTACTGAATTTCCTGGCATTTTTCCTCTATCTGACAATTAGTCTCTTGGCAAACTTGCTGGATTTTAATGCGTACAAGTGATGTGACTTTTTATTTTAATACATGGAGGACCCTGAAGTTCATCATGCAACTGATGTGGACCTTATACCTGTGGACACAGGGCTGAGAGGGACGTATACGTTCCTGTAGATTAGTACAGCAAATGCTGCCTTCGTTTGATCACACACCTGCTTGTAGTCAAAAAGTACCAAGTGTGAGATTCTGGTGGATATCAGGCAGCAACATGGGAGAACATTGATGCCCATCATTTTTGGAGGAAGCTGCGTACAGAAAATCTCTCTCTAGCTGGAGAGTTGGAGTCTCTCTAGCTTGGCCAGTCAAGGCAAAGGTGGTGACGATGTTATTCCGTTTCGAATGACAAAGCAGGCAAAACTTTTCAGAAACTTAAGTAAGAACTTTACCTTACCCTCAGCTGGCATTCGGTGGAGACAAAGAAAAGGGTTTTTTCCTAAAGAGTACTGGACCTAAAGCTTACGGGAAGCAATTCAAATATTATCCAGGGCCTGTCAGTCCATTCTGGCACTGCCCCTAAGAAGTGATTGATAAAGTGACTAACATAAAAATATTGCTTTCACCTCCCCTTATCTTCTGCATGCCAAAATGTCTGAGGATCTGAGTTGTTTTGCTGTACTCTTCCTTACTTGTATTTTATCAGAAGTTTTCTCGTTCTGTGTGAAGCTAAAAAATCACTAAAGAGATATAAGAGTATCAGAATAGAGCAGGAAGTTTTTAGAGGTCTTTTAGGACGCAGCAGAGACCCTAAAGAAGAACCACAGCACTGGGACTGCTCAGCATCTGTTGTTGTGTATTCTGGCCCACTTCTGCCCTGTTCCTTAAGGCTTGGAGTTTCTTCTCCGCATTTTTAGTGGCACAGAGAGACTTTCCTGAAAACTATGTTGTTGGCTGCTCTGTCCCCAGAGAGACCCTAGAGTTAACAATTGATGTTTGAAAGAAGCATAACTGAAAATTGAAGAGAGAGATCAAATATTCCGGGGAAAGAAACTGAAATTATAAGTAAAAGCAGTCAGCTTGTAAATGTTGAGATTTTAAATATAAAGGGTCTCTCCAGGGTTTTAATGAAAAGCTGGTAATTCAGTACACAGAGGAAGAAAAAAAATATTTTTTCATGCTATATATTTAACTCTTCGTGGTTGGAATGATTTGGGAAGTGAGACATGAGTGGGCTGTAAACCAGCAAGAGAGATGGGATTGCTAGACAACAGTCATTTTATGTCACACCATGGATAGTCTTTCTTTGACATCAGGAATTTTACTTGCTGATTTTGAGGCTTGAGACTGCACGTATGTATTGAATATACCAACATGTTGGAAGGAGAGAATTCTCTCTGGGTTTACACAAGTGCAAATCCACTTGGATTTTAGCGCTGCTGGATGAGCTGCAGCTTTTATCCCTTCCTGGGGTAGGCTTATTAACAGCAGCTCAGGTCCCTTAGGGCTTGGTTGCCTGTGGGATATGCAAGGGGAGCAGTGAGTTGAACAGGAGGAGGTTCTAAGGTTCTTAGGTTCTTCCTTGGATCTGCCATCTTCAGAGCCCGGTTCTTTCTTTACTTGCAATATGTCTTTCCTCCTGCTTCCTCCCACCCAGTGCAGACACTCCCAGAAGCACAACAAGTTGTACGAAGTGTGTCCTGTGAGATTTTACCGTCCCATGGGGTTTGCACCAAGAGGATGATGGCTAACAGCATATGTTGTTGAACTAGTCAACAAAATGCGGCTTCCAGGATTTTCCACTTCTGCGTCTTTGTGGCTTTGTGGCTGTGGGAGTTGGTGGGTGGCTGCTTTAGGGCCTCATTAACAATTTACAGGTTTAATTCTATACATCTTTCTCATTTGCTGTATTAAATTCTCCAAGCACTCTCAGGAAGTAGGGAGAGAAGTTGGATTTAGCACTTATAATGCTTCTCAGAAACACTTTTGAAGGACTAGATCTGCGTGCTCAGGAAAGCAGCAATCTTTCCTTACGTGACAGAACATTTGTCACTGGCAACACACCCCGTTTGGTTCCAGATCCCATTCTCAAGGCTCTGCATCTTGGTGCCATGTTAATACAACACAACTTGGTTCCAGATCCCATTCTCAAGGCTATGCATCTTGGTGCCATGTTAATACAACACATTCTGCTAATCACTTCTTTCTCACTGCTTCTGGGCTTCATGAAGCAACTACCATTTGTATTTTTGTCTGTTTCTCTTTCTTTTGTGAATTTGAGCGTGGGAGCGTGTGAGAAAATGGAGCAGCAAAAAATCTTTTCCCTACTACAAAATAGTAATAATATAGCAAACAATGTCAAAAGCAGAAGCTGATGAGATCAGGGTCTTAAAAAAGGTGCTGATGGGGTGAACTTTACTGATTAGATGTACAGGCAGCAGGAAACGTTGGTCTGACATTTGATCCTCCAGAGAGGGATGTTTTGGATTCCCTTAGAACATATTAATGCAAAAAGTACGCCGAAAGACTCTCTTGGCTCCAGGGGGATGCATACAGAGTATTGCTTTCTCATCGTTTGTTGATAGAAAACCTGTTCCTTTTGAGACATTGAAGAGAGAAAGTATTTATTATCAAGATAAATGGATACTTACGTTTTCTGATATATAGTGTTGTGTATTCCTCGAGTCCAGAGACACCAGTTTTTTAACGCTGTAATCTGAACGTTCTTGAACTGAGGCCAGCCTGTCTGTTGAGCAGCCAAGGAGCCACCCATCACTGGCTGGGAAAGGCTTGAAGGATCTGTTTCACGATTACATTGAAGAGCAGCCTCTCCACTTCGGGGACTGTTGATATTGCTAAACTTCCCAAACTGTCGAGTGAGAACCCCAAGGAGCCATTATGTTCCTGGTTTGTGGAAGTTTTGTCTAATATGTCTCTTGTTCCAAACTCAGAGCCCCTGGGACTTGGTGAGGGAAATAAGACTTTGGAGAGATTAAGCCAAAATAATAATAGGGACAGAAAAACCCCATTTCTATCCAACACTGTGCGCTGTGTGCAAGGCACTGGCAGCAGCACCGCTCACTACACTTGTCAAACATTTCCCATTATAGGACCCCATCTCCAGATCACAGCACTGCCAGGCTTGTTTTGGCTGAAGTTACCCAGCTGGATGCCAGCCTCGTGTTTTATGTTTGCTTACATACAAAAAAACCCCAGAAAACATTCATACAACTTCTAAGAAAGTCTGGGGAGATCCTTGTAAGGCCTTGATGCTTGGCAGGGGACATTATGTGATACTTGGGGGAAAACCACCGGAGTTGGGCAGATAAATTCCCCAAAGACACAACCCACGGTAATCGTTCTGTGCCGTGGGGCTGCACAGCTGGGACGAGGCTTGCCCAGCACTTGC
>NW_010143365.1:86930-120192 GCF_000699245.1 Pterocles gutturalis
CACAACCAAGAATGACAGGCTGGCTTTTCTTTATTTTCAGGGATGGTTAAGCAGGGAAAGGAAGGAGGAAACAACTCAGACATGGGGATTTGGGTCCGGATGGAGAAAAGGACTAAAGTCTGCAACAAGGATTTTGGGTGGACTGGAATAAAGAGGCAGGAGAGCAGAGGGCTGGGAGCATGAAATGGGGGAAGGAGGTGGCCATCAAGATGTGGAGTTGAGGCAGGTCAGGGATTGAGATACGTCTCCAAGGCTGGGGATAAGGAGCTGGGAGGATATTGGATAATGTATCCAGCCAGGGTTCAGGGATTAGTCAGATTTTCCATTGCAAAATCACTTCTTCTGGCCAAAAGGCTGCTGCACTGCTGGTGTGGAGAGTTGGGTTGCTTCTGTGTCATCACTGGTGGCTTTCTGCAGCTGTGCCCAGTCTCATGTTCCCATCCTGCCTCCTCCATGGCTTAGGCAAAGCGCTGGCAGATGCCAGAAGGAAGAGAATTATCAGTGACACTTAGATCTAGTTTTAGAAAGAGAAAAAATATCCAAGCTATGTATAGAAATTTGTTGCATTAGGAATGTTGACTGAAATATTGCTCTTTCTGTAATGTTACCAGGGACTGGTGTGTGCACAGCCGTGTCCTCCTGGAACATTTGGAATTAACTGCAGCCAGGACTGTCCATGCCACAACGGAGGACACTGTGATCCTGTGACAGGAAAATGCGTCTGTACAGCTGGCTATATAGGAGACAGGTAAAAAATCAAAACCCCAAAGCCATGGTTTTAACCACGGATTGGCAATTTATATCCTCCTAGGACAATCTTACTCTGAAAAATGGCGTTATGTTTCTATTACTTCAATTAGATTCATCCTTCTGAAGCAGTTGAAGCATTCTAAATGTGGCAATGTTATTAATTTTTATTGGCAATGCTCTCCATTTACAGGTTTTTTAATATAACTTTTAAAATTTAATGGATTACATTTAATTTAGATATTTGCAGTGATAAATTTAATAGAGAGCATTACATGTTTACAAGATATGTAAATGAACTGTATTTGTACAAATTAATATCCTTAAGAGCAGGCAATGCAGCGGTTTAATGTTTCCTTCAGCCCTTCTGTGCTGCTGCAGCGCTGATCCATCTCAGACACCAGCAAAAGGTGATAAATCCTCAAAATTTATAAATGAGAGCCTTCACCCATAAATCGACCAGGGAAGATGATAATATTGTTTTACAAAGGTGTCATGGGCTTAGCAAAATGACAACACAGCAAAGTCAAGGTGGGATTGTAACACACACCGGCTCAGCCCTGCAGCTAATCCTGCCGGCAGGGCTGAGGATGGTGGGGAAGCTGCAGCTAAACAAGCTTTAGGGACTGGACTGTGACACCAGGGTTCCCAGAGACCGTGGGCACAGCTCACGAGGGTATGCTATGCTAAAGGCCTTCCTCCTGTGTCTTACCTTTTTTTATTAGCTCTAGCTAGCTGGGCGGGAGTTCACAAGAATTGTCCTTGAGCAAAGGGAGTGTGGGCTCTTCAGATCTCTACTTGGAGCAAAGTGAGAGAGATTTGGACTCCAAAGAGATGTGGCTTGGGAAGATGGAAGCAGGGAGAGAGAAAGTAAGGCATGATCAGCTGGAAGAGGTGGAAAAGAATCCAAGAGAAGGTCTCGCTTTGGACCTGCGCCTGAGCAAAACCCTTAGGAGTGGCTCGCCTGCCCCTCCTGCAGCAGGGAACTAAAGACAGATGCTGAAGGGAGAGGTGGAAGAGCAGAAACGCGGGAGTGTGGGAGGATGAATAAGAACAGGAGAAAGTCAGGTAAACAGGCAGTTTGGAAAGCTTTTCTAGCAGCAGGGAAAAACTATTAGCCTAGAAATTCCCACCTTTCAAATGGGTTCTCAGAAAGTTAAAAGATGTTTCTCTATCAGCCTTTCTCAGCCCTCAGTAAGAGAAGCAGATATATTCCACCGGAGCTCTGCCTCTCGCCTGGGCTGGGACAGCGCCTTGCCTGGAGTGGTTCGTTCTGCACAGGCGCGCGTGCCCTTCCCGTGCTGCTAACGACAGCTGGCTAATGGTAGACTGCCCATTGATTTCAGCGAGGGCAGGAGCAGGCACAAGGTCTTTAAAAAGTCTAAATTGCTTTCCTTGGTTGTGTGTTCATACAGCATGGACGATGGGACACATTAGTCAGCGCTGTTTTAGCTTAAAGGCTGCTTTACTTTCTGGATCTCACGCAGCTGTTGCAGCGTTACAGTATCGTTGCAAGTACAGCAGGAGAATGCTGCTGCCCAACAAAACAGTGTTTTCTTTAAAATTTTACAAGGCACCAGAAAATATTCTTAATAATAGCAGTTATTGTGAATAACAACAATAATAATGTAAGCACACTTTATCTACTGTCATCTTTTTAACTATATAGTACCACAGTTCATCGTCGCGTGCAGAAGATAATAACGAAGAGTTAGATAAATATTTGTGAGGATGAAGTGGTCATAAAGGTCTACATAAGTGTAATTGCCACACTTTGTTCCCTACCTGTTTTCTGGGAAGTGGCACTGCACTAAATATCTGGGAAATTGGCAAGCGCTGCTAATAACTGCAGGCAGCTTTGTGCTCTGCTGCGGTGACTGGATATGGCGCGTAAATGTGTGTTTTGCAAACTGGAAAGGAATAATAGCAGAAGCACAGTTGGAAGCTGAGGATGGGATGTCTGAGAATTCAGTGGCTGACAGGAAAAGTGAACATACTGTTTTAGCTTTGTTTTCCATATTGCCATTAAACCTAAAGATTGAATCTCAGCAGAATAAATACCACACTTGTTATAACAATATGAACAGACATTCTCTTGCTGTTGTGTTTGTATCCCTATCTTTCATCGACAGAATGACAATCTGCAGGTTAGTGTATTTTGGATGGGTTTTAATATTTGTCTTTGCTACATGAATGTGATCACTGCTTCAAAACAAGCAAACAGAAAAGCCTAAAAAACTTTAAAGCATTATTCCATGAAAAAAAAAATATCTGGAAAAAAATGTAGATGTATGTACTAGGTTCATCTGTTGAGCAGGCTGTCTTACGTTTAATATTTTGTGAAATTGCTTCCATTAATTCTACAGGTGCCAACCGTATTATCCTATCCCAACCCAAATAATTATAGTACATATTAAAGTTCAGTGGGTATTATAATAGGAATCTCCCCAGACAGGCAGAAAGCAATGTAAATTAAACAAGAAACATAACTAGGGCTTAGCAGCTCATTTTGTAATTTAATTGAACAATGTATCTGGTTGTTAATGGTGCTATGGACGCATTAGATTGATATGTTGCAAAGGAAAGATGTTTAAGTAGAAAGCTAATTCCTATCTTATGTTCCAGAGGAGTCATTATTAGTATTCTTTGTATAAAATTCATTAGCGGTAGCTGCTTGATCTCCAAATAAATAAGTTGGTTAAATTGTTAGTAGGAAAAGGCTAATTATGTAAATGGATTAGGTCGTCAATATTTCATTTCCAGATGCTTTTCTCCCTGCTAGGTAATGCTTCATCTTCTATAAATACAGAATGATATAGTGCACTATTGACGAAGTATTCATCTCGTGGAGTACAGTGCTCTCCTGCTAACTAGTACAGCTGCACACAGCAACGGAGACACAAGACGTCTAAATATCTTCTTCACTGCATTTCATTGCTCTGAGTGTTTCAGCCCTGCTGTTGCCCGTTCTTTGCTGGTTATTCCTTTGCAGCTGAACCACCCCGAGAGCAGCAGGGCTGGCAGCCAGGACCGTGGGTGATTCTTGGGGCTCCTTCCTTTTGTGTTGGTTGCAGGCTCCTCTCTCTCTGGGTCTTGTACGAACTCCTGAACTTGGATTGCGTAACTAGGAACTGTGTTGGTGCTGCAATTCAATCACTAGCCAGGTCTTTTGCGTTGGTCATTTATTTTCAGTAAAACGTGATAATCTGAAGCTGCACAAGTGATGCTCTTCTAATATACTGGCTGTGTTCAGTGCAGTTTTGCCTGGCTTGCATCGCACAGTAATCTTTTATTGCTGCTCATTCTGTTAACTCTCACCTGCCAGCTGGGAAGTGACCTGCAGAACAGCGTTTAACAATTGCCTCTACCCACTGAGTTTGCAGTGTACACTTTAATCGATGCTCAGGATTAAATTAATGCTGATAGGCAATTTCCAATATCTGGCATCAGTGTGATAAGGGAATTGGGCTTTTCTGGATGTTTTCTTTTTTTATTAACGGAATAGGCATAACTGTATTTCATGGCGGATCACCTAAACTGTAGTACTGACTCATTGCAGAATTCTGAAACCACTGAATTATGTCAAGCACAGAATCAGTTGCTTTCTTTAGGACCTTCTTTGAGTTTTTCAAAGTAGGAAATGTTATGAACACTTAAACTGGTTGTGTAGGACAATGAAACAGACTTTTTGGCAGATTTCGTAATGTATCCAGTAGGGAAATATTTTACCAGTGAAAGGAAGGTGCAATTTAAAACAATCTGTGTATAGTGTTCGCAGGCTCCATTTTTATGTGTAGCAAGTATTAAAAATGTTGGCAATTTTGGAGAAGATACTACACTGAGGAGTGTGAAAGTAATTTGTCTTGAGATTTTAGACTACTGAGCATCCCTGGAATAAGAGATGAAAAGCAACTTTGAGCTTTAGTTACTCAGAACACACACAAAAGACAAAGGAGTATATTTTCTCCTAGTTGGTATAAAGCTGGTGCAGTGACAGCATAAAGGGAAAATAAAACTGTACATTGCTGGAGAACACTTTACTCAATGTTATTTAATAGACCACATTTCCTTCCAACCCTCATTAACACTAAGAGGACTGCATGCTTTTGAAGAAGGTGTACAATCTTTATTAATAAAGACAAAGCAAACAGTTGAGGATTTTTTATAAAGTATCTTATTCTGTATCAATTTCTTATGGATGATGAATGGAATTGTGAAGGTCCAGGAAACAAGAATGCACTTTGTTAACTAAGGTAATATTAGGTAATGTAAATTTTGCAGGATATAATTGGAGAGAGATGAATGCACTTCCAGTTAACAGTCATTTACATGCCCAAGATATCCCATCCCCACAATGATATCATCAGTTCACAGTATATTACCTTAATAAATGAGCAATGAGTTTGTACTTAATTCATTAACAAAAACATTCCCGTGTAGAAGTCATAAGCAGACTCGACTATAGCATGTGATGGATCCTGTCTCCCATATTTCATTGCAGGTGTCAAGAAGAGTGTCCTGTTGGGACCTACGGCTTTCAGTGCACACAGAGATGTGACTGCCAAAACGGTGCCAAGTGTTATCATGTAAATGGAGCATGTATGTGTGACCCTGGATTTAAAGGGATTTATTGCCAAGAAAGAATGTGTCCAGAAGGGTTTTATGGGCTCAAATGCAACAAGAGATGTCCTTGCGATACTACCAACACTCTCAGGTATGTACATCGTATTATATACTGGCCAAATAAAAGCACTGGGAAAAAAAATGAATTAACTACTCCTACTCCCTTTTTCTCGAGTTTTAATGAAGAACACAGACAGTTCCTCTGGTTTGAAACCTTTGGTTTAAATGACCTCATGTTTGGAACTGTAAGCCTCAGTCCAGCCAGCTACTGAGCGTGTATCTGTGAAGTCTTTAAACAGTTCTGCTAAAAGCTGAAACAATCTGACATATGGCCTTACCCCGTAACTGCAATCTTTTAGGCATAAGAACTATCATGTGATGCCCACATGTATGTATAATAACCCACCGAAGTTGAAGAAATGTAGATATATTTACTCAAATCCATCATTTTGTCTCTTATGACATGGGTTTTCCTGTTAAATCTATAGGCAGCAAGGGGACTTTCAAGATGAAAACTAATTTGCTTCAGTTTATGTCTCGTGGCAAATTACCTTGTTGAAAACACTTGAGGCAGGTGTATAAATAGACTGAAATCAATATCCCCAAGTCAGTCTGTGGAACTGTAAGGAAGTCGACATTGTCAAGATAGACTTCTCATGTGTGCCTGGTTTTGCTCTTCATTCAGTGTGTGTATGGTGAAATATTCAGGAAAATAAACATTAGGGAAATATACCTAAAATGGAATAAGCCTCACTTACAAGGTCAGGTTTTGGTGTTTTATTCTCTTTCACTTTTTTTAGGATCTAATTCTTGAGGTTCTCATTACTGAGAGAGCCACAAACAGCGTTGAGCACCTAGCATGAGATAGGTTGAATTTACTTTCCCGTTGTGGGCTTGAATAAGTTTTCCAAACCCTGAAAAAAGGAAAAATTTAAGACTCTTCCCTCTTATCCTGTTGTTACACCCTGGCCTCAGCTATTCTGATGGACTGAGTGCCCACATTTCCCTACCATGCCTGCGAGATGCTGAGCCCCTCAGCTCCCACTGGATTTCCTCCTTTTCTGCCCATTGCTGTTAAGCATTCACAGCCAGTTTGGGATTGTGCAGCCCTCGGAGGGAGGTGGGGATAATTGATGCCCAAGCAAATATGCCCTTGGTAGGGACATTCTTCAAATTCAAACCAGACAGGTAGGGACCTGACTGTCTTGTTGATGATGACAAACCTCCCTTGCAATCTTGCAGCCTGCTAAAATAGAAACACTCCCCTCAATTACGTATGCAAGCCATGCTGCCTCATTTGTGTGCGTGCACACACAAACACACAAACACTTCAGGCAAATCTGTGTGCTTCAGATAGATGCTGTTTGTCTCAGTCTTGGAAATAAACAGGTGATCTTGTGAATTCAAGTTCAGCTGTGAGCGGTAAGGCTTTGCGGAACTGAAAGTGAGAGCTCACAGTGGATTATTTAAAAGTCTTGTAGTTCTGATGATCCGAGTCCTGGACAGAAAGATAGCTCTGGCTCTGCTGGGTTCGACAGCGAGGATCCAAAGAGTTTGACACCTCGAAGGTAGCTCTGTACAACAGACTTCTGTCACTTCTGGTTATTTTGTGTATCATAAAATCATTGCAAAAAATAACTGAGCTGAGCGCTATACACCAAAGGTTAGTGTTGTGTTGTACTGAGACAGAGCGGGTCTCACGCTGGGGTATAAATTCCTGCATGTCACACTGCTCTGCCAGGGTGCACGGCTTCAGCCTGCGGTGAAGACGAGGCAAAGTGCTCCTCGGTGAAAGCTGCTCTTCATCTGTACTGGAGGGTGAGAATATTCTCCTGGGCAGCAGCTGACACGAGGTGTTTTCACCCCTCTCCCAGCCTGCAGAGACCTGTTCGTGGCCCGTTTTCCCAGAAAGTGTAAATAGGGTGGAAGGACTGTGGGCCACAGGCAAGGCTGAGCTTGGCTGCCGTTTCTCGGCTAACTGCTCAATTCATTAAGAGTCTTTGAAGTGGGGGAAGATTGTGGGTTTGAGGGTGCAGGAGGTCATCCTGAGTTACTCCAGGAACCACCTGGGGATGCTCTGGGGGTTTGCCAGCACGTCCATCCTGAAAGAACAGACCAACACCATCCTGCTGTGGAGAAAGGTGAGGTCTCAAGTTTGAGAGAGCTCAGAAGGTGGAGGATTGAGTCCTCTCACAGCTCTTTTCTAGGCCTGTGGTCATTCACCTCACCTGCACCTGGTTGCTGTCTGACAGATATATTTTACACCTTCCCTCCCATCACTGCTCCATCAGCTTCACTTGCATCATCTTCTGCTCAGATGATATCTCCGCTTCTTAATAAATGAGTCTAGTCTCTCCATTGATAAAATCTCCCTTTTCCCTCCATCTTATCGCTGCTCATGGAACAAAGAGGTAGCAGCAGGCTGGAGATGTGTCAATGTTCTTTCATTCGTCCCTGGTATTTCAGCTTTCCACTTTGCAGTGAGCTCCTCGGAGTGCTGTCAGTTTCTGAGCCAAGGAGTGTCAGAGTTGATGGAAAATTACCTTCTCCGACCTTCTCCAAAGGCACTCCATATTCTGAACTAATCTTTTTACCGATTGTTTAACCAGTCCCATACAGAGTACTTCTCTTCCCACCCACCTCCTCCCCTTCCTCCCCTATGAATTTTTATCGTTACTGGAACTGTGGTCTTCCAAAGTGATTCATTTACTGACAGCCATCTATTTTCCCAGAAGCAGTTTAAACTGTTGGCTACTTGTTACACTGCTTAAGTGTGTAGGATAATTATCTAAACACTCGAAGGAAGGTGAGGGAAGCTTGCTTATGTCTGTCAGCGGTTTTGACTCATTTGATCTGGTTATGGGAGAGCAGACTGGAACAGAAAGTTCTGGGGGCTTTGAGGAGCGGGTTGGGGAGGAACATTTAGAAATACACAATCAGTTTTTCTATTTTCATTGTTCTGTCTATTTTAATGTCTGGAGAGGCCAGTGTGATCATCTAGTCTAACCTCCTGCATAGTAACGGCTGAAGAACATCATCCAATAATTTCTGCATCAAAGCACGCTGAAAGGCACTTTGTACGGGACTCCTGCACAACCCCAGAGTTAGGTAATTGAGAATGTGCTGATGGCTTGGGCTGTCCTTCCGCAGGGAACGATGCACCTGTAAAAAACTCCCCCATGCAAAAAGCCCACGTTGAGACAGTCTACAATGGTCAGAAAGGCATAATCCTGGCTTGCTCTGCTGAAAAGCAGAGGGGAAAATGAATAGCTGGGATGGTCTCAGCAGCCCACCTTCCTTGACCGCTGGTGTGGAGCCATATGCCTGTAGTGATTCTTTCCCAGGTCAGAGGCCTCTTAAGCCTTGACACGTCCCCACTGTGACAGTCTAATGCAATGGACAGATCCCCAGAGGCTCTAATTCTTGCCTCAACTGAAAACTGAAAAGTTGGGAAGGACCAAACTCCATGGACCTTACGTGAAGTTTTGCTTTGACCGAAACCAATAGTGCACTTGAATGAGACTGGCTTTGAAGACGTTCTGGGCTGAAGTTCTGGCCCTACAGTCTCATTGTGGCTACTTCTGTAAAAGCAAGAGGGCATTTTAGTACAGGAGACTGAATGTAGTGTGGGCACCAAAAGCCAGAAAGTAGTGTTAAATAAGGCTTAGGGCTGCTGTTAATTAAGATGAGATGACTGGTGCTAGTGTATAAACAGAAAGTGAGGAAATTCACTGGGAAGAGGTTGTTTTGGCTGAAAAATGTGTGGAGAACAAATTCAGAATTTGGAACAGACTGTGCTGTTTAAAGTGTTTCTTTGCCCAATTTGCCTTAAGAAAGTTAAATTACCTGGTTTCCTCAGATTTCCTCAAAAGTAGAAGCTTCAAAAATTTAAAGGTCAAAAAAAACTTTCTGGTTTTCAGTTCAGCTAGTAACTTTAAAAAAAAATCTTTTATTGCTGTAAATGTGGCTCAAAAGCCAGGGAGCCTACAGTAGCTTCCAAACCGCAGTGAGAGCCATGGAACAATTTCCTTCTCATGCCATGTTGTGTGCTGTGGACAGCTTCCAGCTCCCACCTCTGCTTGTCCTGGTGCCAGAGGAACACTTGGCTGCTTGCATTCACTCTGAGTTTTCTACACTGTTCCTTCCTGTTATGCGAGAGATTTGAAAAAATAAAAGTTGTTAAGGTTCGATGCAAAATACTCGTGTGTAACACTGTCAAACGCCTTCGAGAGTGTCAGGTTCCCTTCCTGCTCGCAGCCAGCGGCTGGAAAGCAGAGGTTGGTGGGTTTGCCTGCTGGGATCCTTTCACGTTCTCTTACCCGTCCACTCAGGGATCCTTCTCCAGAGGAACTGTTTGTGTTCCTTAATTTCTGTTTATTGATGGCACGGAGAAGTGTCTTACACATGCTGCACCCCACGCTGGCAGCATGTTACATAGGCTCAGGACCTTGAAGGGTACATTCAGAAGGGAGGAATGATACCAGAAATTCACACTGCTGGCTCTGCTTCCTCATCTTCGCCTTAACATCTTTGCCATTGTATGCCTCAAACTTTTCAACCTGAGTGCAGCTAGCATTTAGTTCACTGGATAGTCTTGATACAGAGATCACAGAATCCCAACATGGTTTGGGTTGGAAGGGACCTTAAAGCCCACCCAGTGCCACCCCCTGCCATGGGCAGGGACCCCTCCCACCAGCCCAGGGTGCCCAAAGCCTCATCCAGCCTGGCCTTGAACCCCTCCAGGGACGGGGCACCCACAGCTTCTCTGGGCAAGTTGGCTGGATGACAGAGGGGTTTCCTAGCCATAGCTGCATCTCTAGGTACATAGTTTAAACAGAATGAAATTTTACAGAATACCAATATAGTAAGAGAGAAGCATTCCCAACTGACACATACATACATATGTATACTATTTCTATACCATGAGCTGAAAGATATTTAGTGTGTAACTCTGATGACTTTAATTACTGGAATAGTTCATACATGTGAGAATAGAAAAAAGCAATTAATAATAAAAAGTTAGTACTATTTAGTGATATCAGCTGCAGACCTTAAAAGGGTTTCCAGAGGAAGGAAGGCAGGCATCATTGTACAGATGGGAAGGATGAATGCAGAGGACGTTACAGGGCCAAGATTCACTGGCACGGTTGGGAAAGGAACAGCTGTCTTCTGAATTTTTCTTAACTTGCAGCCATCTTTGAGTTAACACTGAATCAGGGCACCTTCATTGTCAAACAAGTGTTTGTGGTTCAGGGCATTGTATTTGTGTCTGAGACATGTCCTGTGTCCCCTGGCCAGACGCAGCCTGCAGCCTCATTTCAGACCAGCGACGTAGGTTTGAGGTCCTTTTGCTTGTCATGCTACCGTAACATGGTATGTGTTAATGTTCAGCTTGCCAAAAGCCTTGGAAAGATTTATTCTGCTACTATGAAGGAGAAGTTTTCCTTCCCTTGCTCTGTAGTCTTTTCAGCAGCTGTTGCTGCCTAGCCAGAGCTATTGTTATGGGTACCGTACCTCTGGAATTTAAAGTGGAGGATTTTTTCCAATCCTGCAGTACCAGCGCTCTGTACAACAGCAGAAGGTCAGTATTTCAAAGCGCTAGGAGCCTACAAGTGCTTGACCTAGGAGAAAAACAAACCTCTGATATGCTCAGGCTGATAATGAAATGTAGAAGAAGAGTGGAAAAAGGCTTTGGGGGCAGAATATGATCTTAACCTTCTGCTGGACCTTGCTTTGGCGTCCAAGCCCCCGTCTCCCGCATTCCCTTCTGCAAAGCCTCTTTGGTTCTTGCTTCTTATTTCAGTGCATGTTAGGATGATTTTTAGTCCTTAATATATAGTCTGCATCCCATTTTAAAAAGCTGTTAGTTTTGATGAAGGAGCCAACCTTGGAGCAGAAATTCTTACTGGGTATAGTATTTTCAATTGAATTGTCATAGACTGATTCAAGCTGCCATGATCATATATTACGTTTGAAAGATTTAATTTAGGCAACAGATGCAGTTCTCATGGAACTGTATGATATGTGCAGAAGCAGTGAAAACAGAGAGACAAAAAAGCCACTTTAAAATATTTCTTTAATGTTTAGCTTTCTGCTCCTATTAGGTAATGATTAATAGACACAGAGGGGGAAAAAACGAGCTTTTATTATTTCCATCTGAATGTTAAGAGGTGCTTTGTGAACAACCGTAATTTCAGGGACTGCTTTGTCAGAAGAATTTCATGGCTGGTAGTTTGTTAAGCTGATGAATTGTTTTAATTAGTCAGTAAAACACTATTTATGATGAAACATATGACACTCACAAAATTTGATCATTCTTAGTCACAACGGTTTGTGACTAACCTCTCCTACCGGTAATTGCCAAACATACTTGGAAATTACATTTTATGAGGTTACCTTGAATATTAACAGATACAATATTAATTTTATAGGTGCAAAGAAACCCATTCAGTCATGTCTGTGATATTAAACTATAGCAATAAATAATCGTAAAGGAAAATAAATAGTTTCTATGAGGCAAAAAAACAGGAGACAGGTCCATAGAGAGGTGCTATCTTGCAGAGCTCTATTCTTTCTGGTTCCGGGAATAATAGACAAAATCTGATTTGTAGTAATATTATTTCTCATCTTTCTCACTGAGGGCTAGACAGTGCTATTCTGTACAATCTTGTGGTGCAGAGACCCCCAGAGCACGTTTTGCTCTCAGGTGGAGCCTTACGCTCCCAGCTGGCCTCGGACAGTGTTGGGTCCTTTTCCATAGATCCGATTTCTTCTCCATCCCCTTTTCTCTCTTTCCCACCCTCTCACTGGCCACCTCATCTCCCCAGACTGGTCATCCCCCTGTGCTCTCCCATCCCATCCCCCAGGAACCCCCATCTCTTCAAAGCAGGATGTAACACATCTCCAGCCGTCCCCTCGTGCCCCAGCCCCAGCGTGGCTCTCCTGCTCTGGGGCGTTAGTGCCCTGAGGAAACCAAGGAGATGCTCTTGCTGTTCGTAGGAGAGAAAGTAGTGAATAAAGATAAACTGTTTCCTAAGCAGGAGGGACAAAGGGGTAAGTCTTCCACTGCCCAGATGAAGAAGGACCAGGCATTGTCCGCTCTTTTGGGCTTGATTCTTCTTTATACTTCTCTCTGCGTGCTCTCACAACAGCGTAGAGTTGTCTGGATAGAAATGAAAGACAGAGGATTGATGTTGGGCAGCAATGCTTGGTATTCAGCATAAAGGAACGCGACTCATTTCCCTGTACAGCTGAGATTTAGACCCAGGGCTCCTGTTGACTCCTGCCCTGAAAAAATCCCAAGGCTTCAGGTGGTTCTGGCCACTATGGCTGCATATTCCCTGCAAAAGTCTTTTTCCAAGGAGGTTTTTCCCTTCCCAAGCACTTTCTACCTCTCCCTCCTAAAAGTTATGCTGAAGTAGCAGTCACTTTTAAAACACAAACTGGAATGGAATGGAATGGAATGGAATGGAATGGAATGGAATGGAATGGAATGGAATGGAATAGAATAGAATAGAATAGAATAGAATAGAATAGAATATTTGTGCCACAGCACTCAGGTTTATCTTCACCACTCTCTTGATTGCATTCCTCTGTCCATTGGAATTTCTCCCCACCCTGAATATCTTTAACTGACTGTATTCCAGACAAATAGTATGGCACATCTATGCCATACGATATTTTGTGGCTTAACCCTGATGTGGTTGATATCAGTAGCCCAAGTCACTTTGATTTCAGAATGGAAAAGCATAAACTTCGAAGGTGTAAAATCACCTGTGCGCAGATGTTTGGAAGGGACATGCCAGGCTGGTATTTAGCACCATAGTCCCTCTTCATTTCCTGGCTTAAATGGCTGCTCATGTCCACCATCCTGAACAGTTTTCAGGTTTGTTATGTTCTCAGTCTGGCATTGCATTTAAAACGTTCTACTGCTGGTTACGGACTGCATTCGACTTTCATGCCCACATCTCATTAATGTCTGTCTCTCTTCATTAGTTGCCATCCACTGTCTGGGGAATGCAGCTGCAAAGCTGGCTGGGCTGGACTCTACTGCAACGAAACCTGTCCCCCGGGGTACTACGGCGAGGGCTGCCAGCTGACCTGCCCCTGCCAGAACGGCGCAGACTGTGACAGCATCACGGGGCAGTGCGTGTGCGCGCCGGGATATATGGTAAGTGAGAGCTGCGAGTAAAGGCGCATTTCGTAAGGTGCTTGCAAAAAATGAAAGAGGATTTTAATCTGTTTTCAAATAATGTTTGCATAAAAGTGGCCAAATGCAGGTAATTTTTCCCTGTTCTAAGTCCACGTAATTCTCCTTTGAGCAGTGTCAGCTTATTACTTCTGGTTATTGACTTAACAGCAGTATTGTAGGTTTATTACTGTTATAAGGATAAAGACACGGTTTCCCATCATATATTCTAAGTCAAGACATGACAAAAAAGATGTCAGATCATTGTCTGCCTGGAAGAACAGAAAAAGAATTCTCATGGCCTTTCAGCATGTTCCTTGTCAGTCACACTGTGATTTTAATGGATTAAGCTCTTTTAAAATGTTATAAATCATAGAGCAATTTATTTCTTTTCTGAGCATATGTGGCAGGTGGCAGGTGTCTTTCACCTGAGCATCAGAAAGAGCTTCAGACATTCTGAGGTAAACAAGCATTACATATTATAGATGAGATATAAAAAGGTTGAAGAAATCAGCCAAGATGTAACAACAAAAATTCAGAATTAATGGTTGCCAGGTTGCAGCAGAAAGTATTAGGATGTGGATCCACGTGTCCAGTCTGGCTATAGCGGGGCATCGTGGAACTCTTGGTAGTAAGTTCCCTGGTCATCCATACATGAAGCATCTCTTTACTTCAGAAGTGCACCATGGAAGAGATCTGCAGGCTATGTTTAAGAAACAATACTTCCTAAAGAAAAAAAATTATTTTCAAGAGAGAATTCCACCACAACTTCATTAGCAGTTGTCCTTCTGTAGTTTCTGGCCTTAGTTTTACATGGTCTGTCCCCACAGGTCTATCTATATGTTTTCTGTACTATTATAGTAATTATTAGTTATAATTACTGAGTTTGCTAGAAATCTAGCTTCAGATTCAAAGATGATCCCTATATTTTTAGAGCTTCGGCTGACATTTATCAGCCAAATAAAATGCCCAGCCTCCTAGGTGAGGCTCTTACCCTCTATTGTTTTAAGCTGCAACTTCAGAATGAGACGAATACATATCTCCCAAGACTAGGGAATATGAGATGTGATCCTTGACCATTTTGTAGCTCTTTCAATTTGCATTTATGAAACGTGGTGGACATCATACCAGGTAGGTTTGGAAACAACGGGAGGGGAATGGCACGTTTGGTCTGGACAGCAGAGCAGCCACGTCCTGCCATCAGCAACCATGGCAGTGTTCAGGGTTTTCTTGGAAAAATGTTGCATTATTCTGCAAGGACACATACTGATGTCACCTATAGGGGAAGGCTGCACAGCTGTGTGACAAGATCCATGGCGTGGGAGTCTGATATGAGTGGGATGCTGGAGCCTTTTTAGCCTCCTCCCGCTTCAAATCCACGTCTCAGCTCATGATCACCAACTGTCTTCTCCAGAACTGGGGAAGTGGAGTCATGGCTTAAAGACACTTTTGTTCTGTCCCTCATGTCAATAGCTGAACCTGGAACTTGGAGCTTCCATCTAGTTTCCAGGGGTTCTCACAGTGCTGGGTATAAACAGGTTTGTGTAGGCATGCGGGGTAGGACTGACAAAAGCATCTGTACAAGACAGTGGTACTTAAGAGATTTTTTAAAAAGAAGAAAAGGGCTTTGAGGTTTGATTCCGCACTTACACTAACAGAAACCAAGAATTTATCTTCTCTATACAGTGGTGATACACAGGTATTAATATAAAGTGGAGGAAAGAATGAAGGCAGCAGCATGTTAGTGACAAATGCAGAATACGAAGATGCCAAGATCCTCTTTCTGATCAGGAATGCAAGTTTGCAGCACAAAAATATTTTGGTACCCTTTACTGTACACATTTTTGAAAAAGCACAGTTTGTTCAATATATATTGCTCCAAGACAGTATTATTGCAGGCACGATGCCTGGGAAGTTCCTATTGCATTGCTTCAAAATCGTATTTAATCTCATAATAAAGAGCTTTCTTGCATTGACATTTAAACAGCTTGGTTATTGAGGATAGCTCTATAATCACTGAAGCATATTTAGGCATTAGTATCATTGCTCTCTCATAATATACTATAATCTCTGGCAATTAGTCCGTGAGGGGAAGTAAAGCCTTGAAACTGCTAATTTATTGCCTCTGAAGCGTATTTGTCATTCGTATGCATGCCAGATGACTTGAGTTGCAATGGTTTTTTCAAATGCTAGAGAACATAAGCTGTAAAGAAAACTTGACAGGAACCTTTCCTTCCTCCTACCCCGGCACGGCGGTGTCCTGCTGCGCTGCCGGTGCCGTACGCTCCCTCGGCTGCGCTGGGAGAAGGTGTCAGCACGCCTTCGACGCAGCCTGCGGGTCAGGTGGGAGATGCTGTGGGGCCAGAACCCTCTCCAGGCTTGAAGTGGCTTTATCGCAGTGACATGCTCAAGACCAGGCTTTGCCTTCAAATCTGCGTGCCTGCCTCTTCTGAGGCGACGGCGAGCTTTGTCTGCAGGTGGAATTTTGAATTTGGCAACCTGCAAGCGAGTGGTGCGACTGTTCACGGATGCAGGATGTCTCCTTTGGCAGCACGGACAATAGAGAGATGCTAAACCAGAACTGGGCAGAGCTAATTACTCAGAAAAGCCATAAATTAATCCCTTTTGCTTTGTCTAGCATGAGGCTTGGCTCATGCAGCTACGGGGTCAGGAGTTTTGCCATATGGTCGGAAAGAATGAAAGTGGGATCAAGATCTTACATTTTACAGAAACATTTGATCTACACGCGATCTTGTATAGCTGAGCAGGCTGCAGGGTTTCTGAGTAAGGGGGAAGGAAGAGAATATGATGGGACATGGGATATGACAGCAAAATCCAACTGCAAAGGCAGAGGTTGGACCTGTAGGACTTTTGGGTTACTGGATGCCTAGAAAACATAGCGACCAAGAAATGACAGTCTTTTCCTGACAGAGCACTCCTCCAGCCCACTTCTTTTGCACAGATGGCTTGGTTTTTAGCTGTGCCCTGCCTCGGCTGTGTCAGGGCAGCTGGGCTGGGTTTCAGGATGAATCATCTGCAATCGCAGCCAAAACAGGGACATTTTGTTGGGATGCAGAACAAGCCATTAAAAACACAAAGCATCTGGTCACCTTTTTTAAACGTATTAAGTGGAAAGGCAGCCATCCCACAGGTTGACATGTACGTGAGCAGAGCACTCAATTTTTGGAAGTTAAGCAGATTCAAGTTTTATAATAAAAATGTATGGTTTTGCTCAGAAAATAATACCTTACATATTAGTAGTGACATTTCCAAAAATTCACATGCTAAAGCTAAATATTGGTGAGCTTACAGTTTTGGATAGAATTTCAAAACATTTTATGTCTTCTTTTTTTGATGAATATTTTGTGTCAGACTCAACAACCAGATTTGCACATACCTAGCTCTGAAAACAAATTGCACTGCTGTAAAGATGTTCTTGGCTAGCGGTACGGGTTATTTGTGTGAGGTTCTGGTGTGACTGTGCTCACACGAGGGGACTGAGCTATTTTAACCGTACAGGTGTCCAAACCACAGTGCAGACACTGGGTGTACATTTGACTGAAGAGCTGAGAAATCTGCTTGATCCACAGTTATGCTCAAACCAGCCCAGTTGTTGGAGGCAGCATACAGGATGGCAAAAATAGGATAACAGGAGCAGAGGAGACACAACAAAATCTTCCCCCAAATCACAGAGCATGGCTAGAACTACTCCCTGTACGCTCCAGCAGTAGAGTCCACGCTGCAGGCCTGTTGGAAACCCTGTGCTTATTGCCTCTCACCTGTGAAGGGAGCATAATTAAGATTATTGCAGGGAAACATCATTATAGACATGCCAGTAGAGCACTCCCATGAAACTGGTATTTTTAACGTATTTGAGGATTGCCTCTCAGTACTCGTGTGATGAACTGCCAGCGATGCTCTTCTGAAGAACGGTTTTGAGAAGCCATTCTGCTGCCATCTCGTTTGTGGCAAGAAGGAATCTGATAAACACGCAGGGAGTGCACAAAGATTTGCCTTAAAAAGTGTACAGGGAGGTTCTTGACTGGTAGAAATTGGATGCTTACTCCCACATGCAAATAGTCATTCCTTGCAATAAATTACCTGGATGCAATTATGGGGATGGTGAGAGGGGTTGTACTAACTCGTACCTCCCCGTCCTTTCCAATTCTGCTTTAAGATGCTCTCTTAGAAGCCCACTGAAGTCAGTTGTGCAGTAGGGATGTAAAAGAAATCAGGATTTGCCCTGTTCTCACTTCTTTTGGTTTTGGTTCATTGAATTTTACTCTTGTAATTCAATAAATGCGGTGAAGAAGGCCAGAGGATATGAATTAAATATGACAGGAGACCACAGGAATCCTGACCTTCTGTCTCACAAGGAAATCTTGCAACCAATCCCCTGCACGTACCCATCAGCGTTCTACCTACTGAAATCATTATAAATGCTATTGAAATACAACGAAGTTCACCTTCTCCATTGCACAGCTAATTGCAACTTTCTTGAAAACACGAGCTATCTAGAGACCTCATCCTGTGCTATGCCTTTGTTTCTCTGTGGATGCTTTGTTTTCTTCCTTTGAAAAATGGATTTAACTTCAAATGCTTTCGTTCTGTCTATGGTGGCAAGGAGATATGTAGTTAAAACATTTCTTAGCCCAAGACACTCTGAGAAAACTTTACTACTTATCTTTGGAATGTGCGGTCAGCTTTTCCTTCGGCGGGCACTTAGGTCTATATTTCACATCTATATGACAGAACTTATATTACTTTAAAGAGTTCATCTATTTATGCTGCAATTTTTTGAAGACCTGTCTGCTTTTATTGAACCCTGCATGCTGGCAAGCAAAGCTAGCACTTCATCACCAAAATGAAAGAATTCATTCTGACGTTTTTTTATTCCTTGACTATGCTGGTAGGTCCCATACAAGCCAATCACAGGACAGAAAAGTATAGAATCTATAGAAGTGATGACCTCTTACTAGAAGGTTTTTCAGCTTTTGGAATGTCGCTTGGATTCCCTAAGACTTTGCAAGATACATCCCAGTACTGTGCATCTAGAGCCATTTGCATCTTATGTTGACGTTGCATCAAAATTGCATTTTAAAAACATAATGATGCCTTTCAAATATATCCTTATAGAAGTGCTTATGTATACGTATCTCTGGCTGAGCTCAGTGGGAGTCTGTGCACTGAAGGGCTGAAACACAGGCTTAATCCAAGTCTGTAAATCCGTAATTTTGTCTAGTATGCCAGAGTGTCTCAGCAGAATGATTTCTCTACCACAGGGGTACAAGTTGCTCCCAAGGTTTACATCTGCATGCCTGCACATTGGAGTAAAAGTCAGCCCCTGGAACACACCAGAAACATCAGCTCGAGCACTCAGTAAAAATACACGTGTGTTATAGTGCTATAAACCCATTCAAACATGTAGCAAATGTATAAAACTTTGTGACAGATAACCTCTCGGTCAGTACCAACACCCACGCACAGTCTCAGGCCAGTCGCGGTTTGCCCCATGCCTACACAGGGAGCAAAATGAACACTTTTCCCTTCTGTAGAAATGAAGGACCATAATTTTGTGTTACCTATGGAGGCCATAAGGATCTTACAGGTCCAGTCTGTTGAGTATTCCAGCCATGACTGTCTTCCTTCTGGTGCATACAATATCTCTTGTTCCCTGAAGAAAACATACAGGAGAGAAAAAAACAATATTTCCCTCTATATTAAAAAAAAAATGAAGCCTGCTCACCTGTCCTACACCTTTAAAATTCTCTCTGTTGTCTAAAAAATAAAATAAATAAATAGAAAGGAGCATGTTATCTCATCTTCAGTTGAATTTTCCCTGAAGGACCAAAATCCCAGGTAGGTCTGGAGGAATTTGAAGAATCATTGCCTGCAGGTGTTTTCTAAACACTCAAGGTTGATAAATACAAATTTATCAGAATCTTCTTTCTCTTCTACATATTTGCTTTCATCTTTATTCTAAATGTATCATCCCATATCACTTCAGAAGGAAGTAGGAAAAAATGAATGAAACTTCTTTGTCTTATAAGCCCTTGGTTCAGTAATAAAGTTATTTTATGAATTTCCCTAAATTGTTAATATAAAAAATGAACCTAAGATTGGAGATAGTGGATCTGTTTGGGGGGCTTTAACTCATTTAAATGATCCGTTTCTCTTTGAGATAAGTCCAAAAGTACTTCAGTGGAAGCTCATCTCAGAGCAACAGGGCACCTCATCAAAAGGTTTAAAAAGAAAAGACGAGGAGAAAAAATCTTCAATAGAGCCTGTGTCCTTTTATCCTTGATTTACAGAGCATAGCAGTTACCCCCCTTTGTTAAGAGCTCTTTTCATTTATAGGTATAAAATAAATTCAGCCATTTTATCAAGATGTTCTTGTTACCAACCACCAGTATAAATTTTACTTGCTGTAGGTGGGGAAAAGGTTTTCTACCACAGCAGTTGTCCAATTAACTGGAGTATTACAGGCAACAGAAATAGTTTGCCCGGTCTCATTTCATGAATTACCCAGATGCACAAGGAAGATGCATTTTCTTCTCACTGGGTGCCTATTTGTATTCATAATCCCATGGCTCGAAACCACCGTGATGGCTGGCAGCAGCGGCAGTGGGTTCACAAAAAGGCCCCCACGCTGTGCGGGTGGGTCTGAACCTCGGCTGTGGCTGGCAGTGAGGGAATTATTAATTAATAATAAAAGTAAAACAAGTTGTCCTGTCAATAGTGAAGCTAGAAGAGCCTTGTTTCCTACAGATTTCTGTCCTTAGCCCCTTGGCCTTTCCTGCCCCACCGTGGTGACCCTGTCTCTCCCCTATGACACTTTAGCTAGCGAAGGACACTCAGATGGCTCATGGACCTCAAACTCACGTTATCTCCTCCCTGCATAACCAAGGGAAAAGTACCATGCATCACATTCCCTAAGAAGGAAAGGATTTTGCCTGAACACAGACTGAGTATTAAGTCATGACGTGGAAAAATTGATTCCTGTGCTCACAGCCTTTGAACATTTTCTGTTTATTGGTTTTTCCTTTGTTTCTCCTCAATTCAGAAGTTCTTAGTAAACTCCGTTTTAAGATGTTCGAGAATATCTCTCTGCAGGCACAACCAATTCCCCAGCTAGCCTTGAAGTAAAGAGACAATAGACAACCAGAAAAGCAAAACCAGCCCAGGAGGACTCTCACTGGAGATCCAAGAAGCAGTGCAAGAGGGAAAGTCCCTGCTCGGATACACAGAGAGTAGTGGGATGCAGCTGAAGACAGCAAAAAGATCTGGCGGCTTCAAAGTGTTCTGAACAGTTTTGAGAAGATCATTTTGTTGAGGTCAGCAAGAAGGAAATGTAGTCTCTTTGATAACAAATATCGATGTGAGTTTTAGGTCTGGGGATAAAGCGAAAGACAGGGATACGGGAAATTCAACTAAAATAACTCCTAAAAAATGGAAGATGTAACTGTGCCCTGGGAAACCACAATGGGAAAAGTTAAAAATTATATTCACGTGGTGCTTGAAAAGTGGATGAAGATGAAAGTGCTAATAATTGTGAGACAATCGGTCACAATAACACAATCATACTGACTGTGGCTGCACCCTAGATCCCCCTCTCCTGGTTCTGGTCTCTGGGGAATGCTCTCTCCTTCAAACTTGCTTTTTCTTGGTGTCTTCTAGATGGAGACAAGTCTGAAAACTCATCTGATAATTTTATTAAGCTTACAAATTACTTCACAAGTGGATGTGGAACAAGGAGCGGATCTCAAGCACGCAACAAAAAACACTCTGTTCCGTACAGTCTAATTAAGAGTGAGCTGGAAAATTGTTCTTGAAGCGAACGAACTGCCAGTTTCTAGTTACACAGAAGCTTTTCTGTCAGCTGAGCTGCATGTTGCAAGGTCTGAGTGTACGAACATAAATCAAAATGTCTCATGACAAATGTTTTGGTAAATTCCCCACGTAAACAGAGCTGGGCAGGATTCATTTGCGCCTATCAGGAGTTTTGCATATTCACAGACCAGAAGAAAAGTATTTTGAATTCCATCTTGATGTCCCTTTTCACTGATGACCTCTGAATTTTCTTACCCACCCCTCTGTGCATGCAGAAGTACGCATTCATGTGCGTACAATGATTGTGGGGTTTTTTTGGGGGGGAGATCATTGGGACTAATAACAAACTATAAAGTTTCTCGTCCCTGGGCTGCTGGGTCTGAACCAGGCCAGGTCAGCACAGATCGAAAATTCCCTTCTCTTGGCTGTGCAGTGGCCTGCACGAAATGACTTTGGTCTCAGTCCAGCGCCCCGTGGATCAGTGTGTACATCACAAACCATTTCCATCAGCAGTGACTGACAAATGTGCTGGCAGACTGAGCCACTTCACCATTTTACCTTCACAAACCATCGCTTCGGGTCAAGCTCGGTGGCGTGGCCGTGTGATCCATTTCAAAGTCCCCGTAGGACTGTTGCTGGGAGCAAACAGCACAGGTACTCAGAGCTCTAGCAACAGCGCCCTTCATAAGCATCGCAAGCCACCCAGATTGTCCTGCATCCTTCTTAAACGGCAGGTGCCTTTCTGAAAAGTCGATCTGCTTCTGAGGTGGCCCTGCCACATGGAGCCTGGGCAACAATGACCATCACCTCAATGCAAAGAAACGGGGTGTGGGCTAAAACCGGTATTTCAGTAACAGCGCACACATGGATCCTTCTGGCTCGGCTGTGTTACAGGAGAAGATATCCTGCATTCAGATCCCAACAGGGAAGATCATTATGGGAAGGCCACCTGGGTATTCCCAGGCTTTCAGCCTCAGCCTCTCCCCCATTGATTTGTAGATCAGTGAAGCAGGTGCTTGCTGCCTGTTAGCCTTGATGGTGTTCTCCCCCGGCGCTCGTGGTGACCAATTAGACATTTCTGCCGGAGCGCCGGCAGCCGCGGCGTTTAGGAGCCCGTGTTTCCCTCAACCCTGACAGCGTTTGTGTCGGTGCCTGGCTGCGTGAGCCATAATGAAGGGTCTTCTCTCACTTCAGGGCATTTGTTGAATGCTTTGGAGCAGGTGAACTATTGTACCGGAGTATTTAACAAGGTCACTGGATGCTCGAGACGCAGCAGGTCTCCCTCAGTTGTGGAAACTGCTCCTTTTCTTTGAATTCAATGGAGTTTTTCAAACCCTTCTATGAACTACTTCTATTTCATTTTCTTTGCTCGCTGTCTTATCAATGTACAAACGCCAGAAACTGTCTGTGACAGCTCAAGTTCTGCTTTGGCAGCCCGAGTTTACCTGAACACAACTTCTAGCCTTGGTAGGATTGTCCCAGGTACACAGGAGCAGAGTTTGTCTCGGTGGCTGCCTCCACTAATGAGATCTTATTGAGTCACACACAGCGTCTACAATTTGCTAAGAACTATGAGCAAGTCCCAGGTCTCCTCCTCTTTCTTTTCATATTTACTTTTACTTCGGCACTCTGCTGCCGTTTTATTTACCTGAATAACTCCAAAGTTTTCATAAGTGGGTCCAAAGGAACCAACTTCATATAGAAAACCTGCGTGCCTCTGCCTTTGTTGCTGGCTGGCATGTTTCCTGTATTTTACCCTTAATTGGCAGTGTGGCTATGTCAAATTGCCTTTCTGTTCCTGTAGCCTCATTCAGAATCGGTGGAGCTCAATATTCTGTTCAGACTGAGTTATTTGATCTGAATTTTGCAGAGGAATAAACTGCTTGCCAACTGCAGTGTCTCTTTTCATCTATTAAGCTTCTGAATGTATATCTCTTTACCCACGCTATCTGTGGGTCTCTGCATAAACGTGTTGGTAGCTGACTCTCCTGGTAGTTCAAATTGCAACCTGACTTCATTAAAACCACCTGAGCATAGGATTAAGTCACAGGTTAGTTTTCCATTTTATTTTCTGTCTAAACATACCATCAAAGGAAAAATACTTTATCCTTTGTGATCAGACACATATCAATGGAAAATCCTGGTGTGTTTTCTTATGCCAAAGAGCAACTGAGATTTTACCAGATCTTGAGCTCTGTTGCTGCAGGATTTGGGGTTTAGGAATATCTGTGGAAGTTTGGAGGGGATAGCTGTTTATCTGCCTGTGTATAATTACCAGGTTATTTACCAGCTTTTCAGAAGCTACATCACAAACCCCATTAGTTTAAAGTTGACATATCTTTTCTTTTTTAGATGCTTTCTTTTTTTTTGCTTTGATCCTTTCACACGTGGATCATGCAGCTCAGAACCAAGGTCAGCCACAGGTGTCAGCATCATCAGCCCCGTAGCTGTGTATTTTCCATCCACATTGCTGCTTCTGGGCCTTCGGTGCTCTTAGCAGGAGCCCAGCCGAGAACCACATTTAGCTCCTCCTGCACTCGGTCCGTCCGGTCTGTGTGAACAAGAGTTCAGGCGTGCACCGATGTGCTGAACTTGCGTGGCAGCTGCTGGTACAGAAAGAGGCAGGTCCTGGCTCGTGACCACGCTGGTGATGCAGACAGAGTGCGCGGTAGGGAGGTTTCGGTTTGAAACCATGCTTGGACATTATCCTTTATTGTATAATTCAGCTGTAGAAGAATTCTAACAGAAAGTTTGCAAATAATGCAGAATTACTGGGGCTGTTAAATATAAAGCGTGTAGCAAGTTTGGGGAAAGGTTTCCTGTTACTGAATGACCGGGTAGGCGGGAATTCTGTGTTCAAAGATGCAGAGTGATAGACAACGGGAAACAGCGTTAAGTGAATACACAAAAGGTGAGGTCTGATTTAATTCCTACCACTCAGGGAAGGAGATCGGTCAATCACAGTGGACAGTTTTCTGAAAAACAGAGACAGAACTGTTAGAATGGACAGGAGAAGAACAAAACCAGATGGAAACCCCATTTTTGTGGTATGGTGTAAACCCATAAGATATCTGAATCTTAAATTACTGCATGCACTTTGGCTGATTCCTGCTTACGAAGGATATAATGGAAGTCGCAAATGGTGACAAGGACCATCTTTTATAGGGAACAGCTTCTGTACAAAGAGTGACTCAGTGAGCTAGAACTCGGCTCAGCAAACAGATGGCTGAGGAGGGACACAGAGATCGGTGGAACCGGGGACAGCGCTCAGAACACGACGGAGGAATGGTTATTTACTATTTCCAATAACGTGGGAACAAGGGGCAACCCATTAAATGATTGCACAGCAGGTTTAAAGACAAAGATAGTGCTTTTCACAGAATGCGTAATTAAATTGTGAAATGGCTCCCATAAAATGAGAATAAGAGAGTGGGATGGTTTGGCTTAGAAAAGGGGTCACCGAGGGTAGATATGTGAGAGGTCTCTTACACCACGGGAGAAGAGGAAGAAGGAATGCAGGTTTGCTATTTATCACAGTGAAAGAAGTTTCCCAATTAAAAATCAGGGAGAGGATTTGAAGCAAGCAAATAAGGATAATTTTTCTGCTTTGTATTTATAATTTTATTATAATCAAATTTCAGATCTTCTTGCCAGAGGACGTCATAGAGGCTGAAAGTATAAATGATACTTTTTATTTTCTGTTTTTGCTAACGTCCCTTTTGCAGAACTATTCAGATTTGTCAGCCAGTGTCCAAAAAAGTCGGGAGGCCACAATTGTTCTACAAGGTAGATCTTGGACTGTGCCACTCAGGCTATGTGGCCAGAGCAGACACCATCTCTAATTTCCAGACAAAGATACTCCCATAAAATAGCTGGTGCAGAATTGTCGTAGCCAGCTCTGAATTCTCACTCTAACGTGCACTGCTCTGCACGGAAATCCTTCTCCGCATTTCCAAACAGCTTAGGCTTCTCTTAGCCGTTGAGCTGTTCTGCCCAAATCTGGGAAAGAAAACGATGGAACTGCACGTAGTGTGTTAAAATATTTTCTTTACCATAGTGATAACTCCAGTTCAGATGCATCTATTTAAAAAAGCAGAAGAAAACAGCTTTTTTTGTCTTTACCAATAGTATTCAAGGATTGTGATTTAGGATTTTGCCATACTTAGCTCGCTCCTGGCCCGCAGCTTGGACACAAGTAGCTTGTTGAGTACATCATGAAGAGCACATGTGCTTCTCAGGCATTTAAATACTTTCCACCAACCTGAAGTAATGCACATTATGCCTGGGCCATTTTACCTTTTGGGACATTTAATTGAGATCTGGCCACTTTTTTTGGAGCATTTCAGAACAGCAGCTTATCAAAGTTGATTACAGTAACAGCACTGAGCCCCACAGATGTTTGACTCTTTACAGCTTCCCCAGAGGTAAGTTTAAAATATTCTGAGAGTCTGCTCCCTGCCTCACCTGAATAAATCTGAGGTGGCCCTACTCCAGGTTTAAATTGCTTTAACTAAGCAGAGGACTTGGTTATCCAGCTGGCCCATGATGTATATTACTAATCTTCCTGGTATAGACGGGAGTGACCTGCCTTGATACTCTATCTTCCCATTAACTAAATCTAAACCCATGAATTAGAGAACTTTTCATTTTCCCCTGAAATATCTGCTCCATAAACAAGCTCCCCAGCTCCACTGTAAACAGAATGAGTTTCTTACATAGCCAGCTGCTGGGGCTGACCTCTGCACACCCATCTACCTAATCCAGCTGAACGCTGACCTCTGTCGTAGTTTTTGAACCGTGCGTGGCTGTGCTGCTTGTACTCCATTCCAGGCTGCCCGTGGGAGGTCGTCCTCTCAGGTATGATGCACCATCTCCCCAGATTAATTGTCCCGGGGAATTGATGTAGGAGTTGTTTTACCCAGTCTAAATCCAATCTCCTATTTTTCGGAGAGGTCCCTGGTGGATAAATGTGTTTTGTGATATTTTATTAGGTGAAAAGTGCTGACTGTATAAAAAAATCTTGTGCAGAGGTTGATGATCATCTTTTTTACTCTCCACACTACTTTCCTTCTGAATACATTTAATTATATGACGCTATATTCATTGCCTCGCTGACACTAAAGTGCTCTGCAGTTAACGCCTAAATACTAAACCAGGCAGACATTCAAGTGTTGTAAAGTTAGTTGAGATTCTTTTGCCAGGAAGAGCGCTACACTGATTTACGGGAAGTGGGAGGGAGAATACTATCTCTTGCCTGCTCTCTTTATTGAAATATCTTTCTTTTTTTTAGTGCCCACATTTAGGTGGCTTGAACAGTAGGGATGGATTTTTTTAATTGCAAATAACTGACTGATATTGGGCATATTTTTAGTGCAAACTAGAAAACTATTCCCTGGTGGTGATGGGGGTTATAGTGCGCATTGACAGACCCCCAGCTCAGGTTTGCTGAGTTTTAGTATGCAAAATCCAATTATTTAAATGAAAGTTTTATTTGTATTTGCTTTCACTTGATCTCCTGGAGGCAAAAAAAACCCATCACAAAGCTAGAATTTGCTGCCGTTGTTCTTACAGAGTCCTGCTCCACTTCATCATCAGTTTTACTGTGCCAGAGCATTGTCCCTTTTGGGTGGATGAAGCATGTCGGAGCTCAGATGCTGGAGGACGGGGGAGCGGTGGGATTCTGCACACCCTCCGCTTCAAAAGATGCACACAGGGTCTGCTAGCTTGCCCGTGTGGGTTTACTTGTGTGTGGATCGTGCAGAGTGTGCAGCTCGCCTCCGTACCTCTTTGCTGTGAGTTAGTGGGACGGGGATATATTCAGACAGAAGACCTCAGTGCCCAAGCCCCGGATCCCCAGCTGGAAAGGATCCTGAGCCAGTGAGCAATGCCTGACTCCCCAGATGCACGGATCCTTGCATCCTGGCAGAGGAGATCCCTCACAGCTGGGATTCACTGTGCTGGAAACCATCAGCTCTGTGCAGTTAATTCCAGCTCTGCATACGCATACACAGTGTCCAGATTCACAGGCTGCACGGGTTCTCCTGTCTTGATAGGTACAAATTATTCTCCAGGGAGCCAAATCCTAATCAAAGGCTTTCCTAAACGGTGGCCAAAGGCTTCCCAAGGTGCACGGTCAGTGTGATGGGGAAGGTCCCTGCTGGGAGGATGGATGGATGGATGGATGGATGGATGGATAATTGTTGTTCTGATGCCTGTACAGGATGAGTGCTCCTGGTTTTGAAATAAAAATAAGCCAAATATCCTCTTAATGTACATTGGATCTATTGGGAGGCTGTGCAAGGGGAAACAGAGAAACCCAGGTGGGGGAATGAGAGGCTCTAGGAATGAGAATCTGGCCCAGGTTCTCTGTGCCCCTGCTGAGGGAGTAACACATGTTACCCCAGTAGCAGCGAATATATTTGGGTTTATAAAATAGGAACCCATGAAGTTCAGCCAGATTTTGTACAAACAATTTGGAAAATACCAAACCACAGTTACCTTGTGGTAACTTTTACTCCCCTCACAGTCAGTGCTCCCAGCTTTGCTTTTCCGTAGTATTTACTGTGAAGTTTAGTGTATGAATTAAGATATTAGCGCAATTCAGGGGTGGAATAAGGTGCTGACACCCATTTGTAAATGCCTGTAAATCCCTGTAAGACTAGTGGAAGCCAAGCGGGAAGTTCTTCCCACTCCCCAGGCAGCTGTGCCTGGTCCTTACGGCGTGTCCAGGTTGTGATGCCACCGAGCTGCAGACTGGGGAAAGCTTTGCAGATGGCTGTTGAAAGTGCTCCATGATTTAATGAAGCACTTTGACATTCAGGACTGCCAATGGTTGTGTCTTTGGATGAATCATGAGCTGCAAAGTCACTTTTTAAACATAAGAAAGCTCTTTCCCATCCTTTCCACCTTACCCCATCTTCTCCCATGAAAAGGGCAAAGCGAGAAGGAGACTGAATATTGGTGGTTTCCTTGTGCCATTTTAGATATCAAACTCTAGCACAGCTACCTCTTATAACATTACGAAGTGGATAAAGGAACATTTGTCAGATGTTAGTAACAGTGGTTTCCTGCAAACTGAGCACTTGGCTTGTATGGGGCACTAGATCCTTCCCCAACCTTTTTTTCTGCATTTTATCATGAGCACAAATAATAACATCTGCAGGGAGTAATTAGTAACACCCAGAGGGGAAAAGAGTTCTGCCAGAGGACATCATTATGTCTGGAAAACTAAAGATGCTGTATGGTAAGGTCATTAATAAATTGCTTGAGTCTAGAGTAGGGGAGAAGACCGGTGAAAGTACAAAGTTTCCTACTGCTGCTAATATGCTTATGAAGAGCCCATTAATTTCCACTGGAACACCATTAGGGAAATTAGTTTGTTCTGACAGTTTGTGTTGCTGGATACCATATGTTTACCTTGAGGGAATGTTTGTGGAGAACCACTTTGGGTTAATTGTAAATGTCACAATTAAATAAGTAAATATACAGAACGGTAGCTGTGATCTGCACCAGCGCACAGACACTGTGTACCAGCGCGCTGCTGTGCCGCGCCATGTGTGTACGTATCAATATAGACTTGTAGGCACTAAATCCATACCGACCAGCTTATCCGGACACACAGACATTGGGTACAAACACCTCCTGTGTTTTGTCTTTCTGATCTGTTTATCATTACATACATATGGCACTGCACCGTGGTTTTTTTTATTTAATGCCTGCACTGAGAGCTCCGAGACCCCAGCATCGAGCTTCCCTGTTGCTGGTGCCAGGTGCTGCCCCTCTAATTCATCTGGCACAGAAAAGGCGAGGAGAAGGAGAGGGAGGGAATCGGATACTGTGTTAAAAATCTCGGATTATTTGGAGTCACGTTACAGATTACCACAGGTTCAAATATTTTGCCTTTTAGTGGTGTCAGTCCCCCCTTGTAATCTGCAGAGGAGTGGAGGATTTTCAGCACCTTGACGGACGGAACCTAAGAACACTCAGACAAGCCCCTCACATAGGTTTTTATCATGCAAACTTGAGGCCAAGGTCAATAACAGCCCCCTTAGTCTTCTGCATTGCAGAGGCCTCGAAAAATTGATTTTCTGTTTTGCCACTGACTTCAGTGGAACCCAGCTTTAGCCCTCCAAGGCAAATTTATTCCTGTAGATGGCAGTTACTTCTGAAAGTCTGAATTTCACATCCTTAAACAGTCAAACTTGGAGACAGAGCAGGCATGGGCACAGACTTGGCTGGGTGTTGTTGACCTTTGCTGGGTTATTAGCTCCCTTTATGATCTGGGAGACCGTTTTTTTTTCCTTTGAAAATGCATTCCAAAGATTTAAAGGTCTGACCCAAAATGTACAGGAGTAAATACAAATCTTTGTATTGAACACCAGAAAAGAATCTTAAAGGGAGTTGGTCACTGTTTACAGTAGGAATGTATTTTTAACAGAAACAAGAAATCTAATCTGTTAGGGCATCATTAATCCAGGGAAAACCCTTTCTGAAGCGTCCAGAGCTTGTTAACACGGTTAACACCTAAGGCAGCAGTGTGTCTTTCAGCTCGACTAATATTGTACAATAATAATTTTTGTGGAAGCAAATCTTCCCCTCTCCCTAAACAGAAACAAGACATATTATTGACTGCCATCCGGAAAGATGTATGCGCTGGCCCTCGTGAGTCTATTAATATTTGATGCTGATGGATGGGAGCTGGCAGCCTGCGTTATTAATGGGGTTTGGTTCCTTGGACCCAACCCTCCATACACAGGGGAGAATTAACAGTCACGAGAACTCTGTGCCCAAACCTCTCGTGGTGCTGGAGCGGGCTGTCGTTTAGTTTCAGCAACAATTAGTATTTCTGAAGTACTTAGAGGGACAGAAGGTCGTAGAGGTGGTGAGTTACCTTATTGCCACCGTTCATTTTGATTTAAAGCTGACTTTAGGGTCCCAGGGATCATTTGTGCCTTTGCTGTGTTGGGATACTCCCATCAGATTTGGATTTCAGACAAAAAAAGGCTCATGTTAGCTTCTGGGAGCTGGGAAGGTGCAATGCAGAGCCCAGGGCGAGAACATGCTGCTGCACACACGGAGCAGAACACTTACTGGAGCTGGTCCCAATCCCACAGTAAAGTCTTTCTATTGATGGTGTTAGAGTCAGATTTGACCCCTGAAATTAGGAATTAATACATTGGAGAGATTTCAGAGGTATGCTTAGATAAACTGGGCCTTCTGAGTGAAAATGATAAAGAAAATGAAGCACTTTTGAAAGTTTGTGATGTCCATATGGATCGTTCTGACTTGGAAAACAGAGATGTAAAATACCAAGTTATTTATAGCTAGATTTCTTAATATAGCTTTAACATTTCCAGGGGTATATGTTTGGCTGAATTAGCTACTCCTTCCTATCATGTGCACCACAAACAGGCATTTCACTACTCCCATTAACCTCCCGAACTTAATAGAAAGAAGAATAATCAGCATAAGGAGCACAGCTGCTGATTAATTTTACTAAATAGGGTAGAAATATAAAGTACCATATTGCAAGAGTGAAGATTCAATACACAACGTTTGAAATCCGTTTAACGGAGTATGTAACTCATTAACAACTGGATAGACGTACGCTGCGGCGTTATTCACTTGGGCAGGTGGCGAGAGGGAGGTGGAATTTACATAGCTCCAGCGGTACCTGAGTGCATTTCATTTCATAGGTCATTCTCCCAAATCAGGTTCAGAATGTTAATAACGGGGTGTGCATTTGTAATTAATAAAATCTTCCAGCCGGCGCTATAGTTCAAGTGCATTTTCCTCTTATGTAATTAAGAAGTTAAGTGTATTTGGCAGTTGTCACTCAGAGAGCTCTGAAGGTCTCGCTTCTCAAACCCAGGGACAGAAATCTCATTAAGACAGTTATTTTTTCAGTTAACGTTTGTTTGTATAAGGTGGACAGCCAGAACGATCAGCCCCTGTTAGTCCATAACGTACAGTGTGTTAAAGCAAATGCCAAACCTGGAAGGTGGGTTGAAAAAGGATGACAAAGCCTGATGTGTAGCCTGTATACAGTACTTTCTCTTTGGGATACCCAACGTGTCTGTGCCTGGCTGTCCTCTACACAAAGTCTACAGAAAACCAGTGGATCTCCACCAGCCCATCATGCCCATGGCCAGTGTGACCTTGCACATCGCATGAGATGCTCTGTGGTCACCGGGAGTCAGCTGGGGAACTGGAAATCCACCTTCTGCTTCCTCCCATGGCCCAGATGCTGGTTTAGTTGATCTGGTTCCCAAGGGGATATTTTAGCTCTGCATCACTCTGTTGTATTTTCCTTTTCAAAGGAATTTTCTTTTCCTTCTAGATGGCTAGTTCAAATCCGGAGAAGGTCAGTTGTCATAGAAATTATTAGCAGGACCAGCCGTTCGGTGTTGTACGTGAAATGAGTTGGGAGTTTCATTCACACAAGATACGGCTTTCTAAGTGGCACTAATTGGCTGTCTAATTGTCACCCACAGGAGAAAGGCAGAGGATTGATTAGGCGTGGAGACTGATGCCCCTCTGCCGTCCCGCTCGGCGCTGGGTTCCTGGAGCTCGTTCTGTAGGCGTGCTGGCAGGGTAATGAGGGGCAGCCTGCTTTGGATTTTCTGGCTGTCAAGCCAGCACCTTTTCCTGCCAGCCCTTTTCAGGGGAACTTGTTTTACTCCACCAAGGTCAAAGATAGCATCTTTTACAAACACTGCCTTCACTCAAAAATCGGAGCCTTGTAGGATTTCCTTCTGAGAAGCCACGGGTTTTAACCATTTCTTTTACTTACCCCTAAAACAAAGTTTTTAGTGTAAAATAAGATGAGTCATACTGGTGCTAGGCAGAACTGCTACAGCAAGCATATGGGAGTTTATGGTGCTCAGAAATCTGTTCATATTTCCTTTTACTGTCTCAGTGTCTGATGCTGTGATATACAGGCTCCTGGAGGTACTTGCCATGGCACAGGGAAACACATTTTGTGCATTTAGCTCCTGATGAATGGATCTTCCTATCAAACAGTGAGGCCTCTCACCTGCAAAAATACATTTTGAGCAATATCTTTCCTCCTGAGCTATGCTATAGGTCACACTGTGCAATGCGTTACTACTCAACTTTGGAGTAGGATAGCTTTCTCTGGCATAGAACTAAATTATTAAAGTTTGACTCACTGAAGAAGGAAATTTAGGAGCTAATTTGTGATGTGAAAGTCAGGACTACACATAGAAAAAAAAGGAGCAAAACTTCCTTGTATATGCTAACGTACGTAGACCTGACTATGGGACTCAGTTTTAAAGGAGTTGTGCTCACATTTTAGTGCCCTTGCTGTATCAGATGAACAATATTAGTAAGAACTGTGTCTCTCCTTTCAGCCACACAGCTAATCAGTGCGTACAGCGTTCCGTAATTTACTGTTGAAACATTCTGTATTTCTGTAACATATAAATATTTAGTCTCCTATCCCCCTCCTTCCCTGCACCAAAAGCAGAAACAGGACAGAGACCGTTTCTGTGTTTCACTCTGTGTGCCTCCTCTCTCTGACACACGCATCACTTCTTCAGGGTTCTTCCTAAAGTCACAATCTCCCGTAAATTGATTGAAAACAAATGCAGGTACCAGCTACGCATCGAAAAGGTCTAACGCACCTGCCAGGTAGTTTCCTCTCCACTAGTCTGTGGAAGATGAGCACGTACGAGACCCTTTAGCTTTTTAACCACCCTATGCTTAGAATTTATTTTCCAAGAAATGCAGAGCAATCTTTGCACAGTTTCAGACGGTATATTTTGTGACTAGCGTTTCGTAAGCGATGTTTTGCTTAATGATCTAACATCTGTTCTAGGAGGTTTGTTTTTGTAACTTCCCCACCTCCTGCTG
>NW_010143365.1:120223-151595 GCF_000699245.1 Pterocles gutturalis
GTCCCTTTCCTCCAAGTCAATCAAAGCACTAATTGCATCATAATCATGGGAAGCAGCGGTGACTGCTCGTGTGCAAAAGACTCAGCAATCAACTCATAACACTCTGCTCACTGTCCCGAAAGAGAAAGCTTCCCTGTGCAGGGATGGGAATTTCCTCCAATTCACATTTCTTCAGCTGACTCTGACTTTTTTGGTTTGCAGGGCGATGACTGCACCATTACCTGCATGGCAGGAACCTACGGTACCAATTGCTCATCGGTTTGTAACTGCAAAAACGATGGTGCGTGTTCCCCTGTGGATGGTCTGTGCTACTGCAAAGAAGGTAAGCAAAATTCAGATTTAACAATTGTCTACAATTTGGCATCAGTGCTTCTCCCCTTTTAAAGTGGCACAGTTGTGCAGTCAGTAGCTCCACTATTTTCTTGCGCCTGTCAGTAATTCAACAGTCTGCCCAAGTATCCAAACTCACCAGGGGCTTGTCTGGATGTTTTGTCTCTGCCCTGAACGGGGGCCAGACCTCACTGCTCTGCTGCAAGAACAGGTCACAGAACCAAGCGTGCTGGCAGAGCCACAGCTCCTCTCCAGAGGAAATGCAAAGCAATCCCCAGGCTGTTGGAGTTTTTTCTTTATCACTTTGCTGCCCCATTTCTCCAGGACTCAAAAGCCCCTGTTCTCCCCTCCATGCCTGGAGTGACACAAGGGAGCAGAGGCAGCCTCCTGCCTGGCTTTTCTTTAGCCCGTTGCGCAGGACTGTGCCTGGCCATGGTTATCCACACCAGACCTGATGCCTGGCTCAGCCACGGGCTGGGCTCACTCCCGTAGGCTCTCCTGGTGAGCTGGGCTCCTAGCCCATCCCGGCTGCTAGCCCTACGCTCAGGGACTGTGGGGTGCGCCCTGGCTGTCTGCCATCCTCAGGTCCCCGTCTGTGCTGTGCCCTGACACTGTGACACTCCAGCCATGTGCAGTGTCTTCTGTCCCCTAAGCCAGCGTGGGGGTGCAGGGTGTGGCTGTCTTTGATCTTGGGAAACAAGAAGTCTTTCCTGCTCTGGAGTCTCTCTGCAAGACTCACCTCTTTTCTTCCCACACGTGTCCGTAATTCCCTTCCGTGCCTGATGATAGCGAGCATAACCCACGCGTCCAGTAAACACTTGAGAAATCTCCCACCGCGCCCTAGCACAGTGTCTCTTATGTTCCCCATGTGGCAGTGCCTTCCCCCAGAATACCGACGTGAGCTCTGCCTGTATGGCATACATAAGCCCTAAAACAGAAGTGAGGCAAATAATGATAAAATCTGGCATTTCAAACATGAATTAATGGATGACTGTAGAACCCCATTTAATGAGGGTGCATAAACCATGAGTTACTGCTCAACTCCATCACATACAGCTGCAGCGTAATGAAAGCCATTGTGCAGCTGGTAGTTCAGATTTGAGCCTTAATGGTTAGAAATGATGGCCTTGGTCTTTTTTTAGATGTAATAGCTTCTTTATATTAAAGAGCATTCTCAAAAAAATATGAGGGAAGAAACAGGCAGCATCGAATGGCAAATTTCCTGCGTTCTGGCTGATCATCAGGTCTCCAGCCTATAGGTGGTACCTATAGCACCCTTCTGTACGTGTAGGTGCTGGTAGATGAAGTCATATTTAAAGGGCCAATCTTGGACCCAAAGGTAGTCTTAATTGACACCAAGATCCGGAGGAAACTGGTCCTAGAAACAAAGCTGCAGTTTGCAAGCTGCCTTTCTTGCTGTCTCTACCTTACTTTGGTGAAAACATCCCAAACACTGTTTCTCTCACATTTTTCTGTAGGGTGGCAAGGAGTAGATTGCTCTATTCCGTGTTCGAGTGGAAGCTGGGGTCTTAACTGTAACCAGACGTGTTCCTGCACAAATGGAGCAGCCTGCAGGCCTGCTGATGGCTTTTGTCTCTGCTCGCCGGGATGGCAAGGGGACTACTGCGACCAGCCGTGTCCTGTAAGTACAGCTGGCACGGTCCTGCATCCCCTTAAAACCATAGCTCACACAGCTCTTCTGAATGTGCAGGTGGTCGGTGTCTCGTTTTGTCTGTGGATATCTGAAGGAAATCATGTACGTAACAGATTGGGGCTCTAGCAGTCAAGTAGATGTATTATACTTTGCATTGTATTTATCAGAGCTATTGCTGTGTTATCTGCATTTTCTTGAACATCATTTTTTAAAGTGATTCCTCATTTGGTTCTATAGAGAAATGTTAGGCACTGGATTGTTTCTCTCTGCTCTGTATGTTAATTTTAAAAATGCGACTCAGCATTAGGAGGGACATGATAGATGATTTTGCACATTTTAGAACAAAAAACTGATTACTGAGGGACTTTTTCATTTATATTTTTGCAAGGATGGAACATATGGTCTTAATTGCAGTGAACGTTGTGACTGTAGCCACGCAGATGGGTGTGATCCTGTCACCGGTTACTGCTGCTGTCTTGCGGGCTGGACAGGTAAAATTGGCAATTACCTTTTTAAACCTTGGGGGTTTTGTTGGTTTGGGTTTTTTTCAGGTTTTTGATGAGTTGTTTTCCTTTGCTATTGCATCCGTTGTAGCACTGGGCTTGTGACTGCAAATTTTTAAATAATAGATTGAGACAAGATCAGCGAACTTACCCGTATTTACATCACTCATGATGGTGACAATAATTGGATTTGTATTCAGATTAGCTGAGATGGCTCCAAACCTGGAGCCAGATGTCAGCCTTCTGTAGAAAGAATCCTCAGGAGGGTGGAGATCATCTGGAAATCCTGCAGAGTTTTTCTCCTTGAGTGACCCTTTCCATGGCGGTGGTTGTGGTATGATGAATTCTGGGACCATCATACCTGGGGATGCAGAGAGGTGTTTTCTGAGTCGTTACAGCTGCTCCATCATACAAAACCCAGTTTTGTCACAAAACATTGTCTTTGTGCTTTTTCCCATGCTTCTTATCACACAGAAGGGCAGTTATGGAGAGCAGATTAGTGCAAATTTGACATGGAGTTCTCATGATCACACAGAGGCAGAGAGGAACGTCCAGTGAAGTGGCAGAGTCCAGGCTGGAGATCTCAGACCTTCGCTCGACTCCGTGCTGATATGTCTCTTTGCCAGCTTTGGCCAGCTAACACAACAGCAGCAGGGGCAAGTTATCGACCCAACCCGTATTTCACACTTAGCTGCCTGAAGTTAATCTCCCCCAGCTCTCTGTAGAGTTCCTGGAGGGAAATGAACTTATATTTGTGCCCATAACTGCAGAACCACCAGAGGCACTGACAGCCAAAATGCATTTATATTAACAGCAATTCATTTGGAAAATTTAATTGCTTTTCAAACAAGTTGGAAGAACGTACGGAGCAGGGCAGGCTGATCAGGCAGCCAGCATTTGGGGTGCTGTCACCTTACCCCTTCGTTTGTGCTCTAAACCAATGCGTCCCTTCTGTTCCTGATGGAGAGAACATCACCACAGGAGCTCAGCTCCCAGAAGTGTGGAGCAGAAGCAATGAAATAATACCTAGAACTTCCAACTTAAGAATTAAATAAAATGCAGAAATAGGAACTTCTACACGCTGCTTACAACAAAGTTACTTTCCGAAGATACTGGGCATGCATCCCTGAAAAGGGCATTTTGCCCACAAGAAAATCCATTTTGTAAACTCACTAATATCCCCTCCTCCAGGTTGCTTTCTTCACTCCCTGCACTGCATTCATCTTTCTCTGAGCCTCTTTACCGCCAGTATATCCATCTATCAGGCTTTAAAACTCTGCTGTGCATTATTGATGATCATCAGACAAACAGTTGGTAGCTTTCCTGGAGTCACTGTGAGTGTCTTCAAGGGAGAAAATGGGTTTTGAAAGTACAGTAAATTAAAGAGATACACGCTTACTCTAAAAGTTTATTGCACATCTTTCTGGATGTGACATTCCAGAAGAAACTGCAGAAAATGGACTTTGCAGACAACTCAGACTGAATGTGTGGCTTTTTCTCAAAGGCATTTGCAGCAGATACTCTGTACTTACTCCCATGCACATCTGTAGATGTACATCAAACGCAGATACAAATTGCTTGAAGTAAAGGTAAGAATAATTTCTATGATTTTTATTTCCATGTTGGGCAAGATAAATGTGTGTTAACTTGCAGGGGATGTACTGCAAACTAAGCACTTTATCCCTCAGTGTGTCCCTGCAGTTCTGCAACTTCCTTCTTCAGGATCACGTTTCAGGGAGAAAAATATGTTAGTATTCGAGACCAGGTTGGAGTTCAGATGGTGACAGAGCCACGTAAGGTGTGTGCTGGGAAAGCCGATAGACAGCCAGAGCCAACATGTGTTTTGTCAGTTCTGCTTCCAACGGTTTTTCCACTTGGCTTAGCACCAGGCACAAGGATAAATTCTTCTGCTCGTACTAGTTTGAAAGTATGTAACTTCAGAAACTCTTCAGCTCTATAATTATATTTTCATCTTAAGGAGTATAGCATCAGTGAAAGATTAAACGTGTCTGCAGTTGTTGTGAGCTGGGCCATGGTGTGTATTGCTGTGCATTTTATAAATATGACGTAATAAATAATTCAGGCTTAAAGTTTTGCTTTCTGAATTTGGTACTAATTAGGCATGGCTTGAAAAAAGATCAGAAAAGTTCAGGATCATGGAACATCTGAAGGTTTTCCTGCCCACTCAGAGCAGACAGAGCATCCATGTGGCCCTCTGATCCTAATAGCCACAAAACTTCATCTGAAACAGCGAATTCTGTATGTTCAGCCCACACGCAGGACTCCCTCTTGATGTCAGCGTTCAATGTAAGGATCAAGGGGAAGACTGAACCCATTTTCTTTAAAGCGGTTTTCAATATGTTACTGCTATAAACCTTCTGAGGCTGAGAGATGGTAGGAGCATGGAGAAAGTCTAGGAAAAGAAGAAAAAAGGCATGCGAAGAGTAGCAGACAATGTAAGTGAATAGCAGTCTGCCATCCTTGTCTTATCACCACCACCCATCAAGACATTCAGGACAATGCCCCTCCCTGCATACCAGCTGGGGGAAGGGAAGTTTCAGGAGCTGAGTGTACCTGGCAGAGGGGAAGATGATGAAGAGATTCCCTGGTATCCTCCAGGAGATCACAGAGCTGTGCAAACCAGCTGCATGCATAAATAAGCACACAGGCAACAAGCTGCTTAGAGACAGTTTCCATTCAGTTCAGCGGGGAATTGCACATGTGCAGCCAAAGGCAGAAGAGAGATCAGATCTGACGATGATTGCGCCCTGTCGCGATGGCTGAAAATCACCCAGCCGGGTCCCCAGGCACACTGTATCACGAATGGCTTTGTAGACAGCACGGCAAGCGTAACATTGGTACATAAAAGACCAAAACCATGCTGGCAAAAGGCTCTCGTGTGATACAAGCAAAGTGAAACTCGGCCAAATGTGGGCCAGAATCAGGTCTGTGACCTGCTGACGCAGTGCACAGCTGGATTTTCCTCCACATGAGGGAAATGTCAGATGCAATAACAATAAGGAGTTCTTCAGCTTGCAGTGAGTGGTGTTCTCCGCCTTGCACCACTCCTGCATACGTGCAACCTCACATATAGAAATAGTACCCCTGGAATCAAAAGAAGACGTGTTTGGATTTATTGCGAGGTTAAAGAGCGCGGCCCCCAGCAGGACCAAGTCTTGACTGATTAGACTGATTGTTTTATAAAGATTAATAAGTCTCTCTCACTCCAGGTTTGCCATGCATTTCAGATACGCATCGCTTCTGTGCTTGCAGCTCTGTGTCTGTGTGTATGTGTGCACACAGGTACCTTAAAGCTCCCAACATACCAGTCATTTGTGGAAAAAGTGTTATTTTGCCTACATTCAGGTTAAAATGAAAATGCTTGAAAATTGAGTGCTTCTGGGCTAATTGCATTTGGTTAATTAGGGATCTTGCACACGCTGAATACTCAGAGAGGGAATGGAAGCATAGAAAACCTACGTGGTGGAGCTTCTCCTGGAAATCCTTCGCAAGCAAACAGGTCCTAGCAAAGCAGGCATCAGTCGTGTCTCGCCCAGATGCAACCTTCTCTCGTGGATGCTCAGGGATGGTGATAAGCTCATAAATTTCAATTAACCTCCTCTTCCTTAATAAATAACCTGAATCTGGACAGAAAAGGACCGGCTGCCCTGGCAGCCTTGCTGGGTGGGTCAGGAGCTGGGGAGAACATGGGAAGGTGATGTTCCTCTGTTAGGTGTGATGCTGCACAGCTTTGGACCTCCCAGCTCCACCTAAGCCATCTGGGTTTTGCAAAGCTGAACCGAAACCCCGTCAGCTTGGTCCTCGCTCCTCAAGGTGGCTGCTGGCAGCACGTTTTGTACCAGCAATGGTTTCCTCCCAGATACCACCTAGTTATTACTGCACAGCCTTTGGCTGGTTCACTCGGTACAACCCTCAATAACTGCGTTGGTCACAGTTTCTGGAGGTGCTCCCTTTGTGCCTGACCTGAGCCGGGTCGGACTCCGGGAAGCCAGGCTTGGCCGTTGCTCATCCTGGCTCTAGGACGCGAGTCCGTCTGATTTCACAGTCGGACATCCCGCTCGCACACAAATGACAGAAAGGAAAGCCACAGGCCTGGCTGATATTCACAGCACCTCCCCGTAACGAGTCAATGCGCTTCGAGTTAATTGTGGCAGTGTGTGTTTTGTTAACCTTTCCCGTGTTACAGCGAGGTTAAATAGGAAGCGATCTGCAGGGGGATATGTTCCATTCCTGTAAATGCGAAGGGCAGTTACAATCCTGTTTATCTGAATTCCTTTGATCTGAAATGCTGTCTTATCCAAATCTTGTTTCTGTCTGTCTGGTTTTTGTGTCGTGCTCTGGTTTTTATAGAACGCTGCAGTACGATGCTGTCTCAATTATCCGCTGAACTTGTTTAGTCAGTAGCTGTTCAATCAGAACAATCCGGAGCCGAAGTTAATTCAGTGGAGTTTCACATCCCAAAAATGTGTGGGGAAAATAGGATGGTACTGTAGATGTAAGATGGAAAATATAGAAACGTGCATCCCATAGTTAATTATAAAAGAGCCCCTCATAGGTTTTCCTTAATTAATCAGGATGGCAAGCACAGGGGTGGAAATGATACGTGCCGGTAAGGAAGAAACATCTGGTTATTGCGTTGGTGCTTTTCACCTTCAGGTTCATTCATGGCTCCTACGAGCAGCCTCCCTCTTTCCTGGTACACAAAATATGTATTTCACTGTCCTTTACAACCTCAATAACAGCAACACAAACCCTAATTGTCTCTATCGTGTCCAGCAATCCCGTGCAGTGGTTGTAGTCTCCAGTTGCGGGGTTTCGGCGTGCGATCGGCCGGGGTTGGGAGCGCCGGCTGGCCCCAGGTAAGGTGAGCTGGGAGCAAGGAGACTTCGCGTCGGGGAGAATTTGCAGGCGGCGAGTGACATCCGCACTGTCACTCAAACACAGAAACACGCTTCTTCCCTCCTGTGGACACATTAATTCAGTAAAACTGATAAGCCTGTTACCCAAGGGAGGGCCTTTTTGAATTTTAAAGGAACAGTGACCACTTTGACGGTGAGCTCCAGGGTATTTTTAACTTCACTTTCCCGAGTTCTTTGCAAGAAGGCGGTATGTCTTTCAAGGAAAAAAAGAAAAAACAACCAACTTTCCATTTAGCTTCCCATGAAATGCATTTTGTTTGTATTAATATGACTTTTTCTTCAGCAGTATCCAGTTTATAATCTTAGGGCCAGATCCTGTCCTCAGCTGTACCAGACTGAGCCAAAATATTTCTGTTGTCATTCACAGATCAGCTCCGGGAGCATACTGGTATAATTGGTAGCTGACTTTTTCATACATCTTTAAAACCAGAAAAAATCTAGGACTTTTTTAATGCACCTACAGGTTTGTAGCTGGAGAGATCCACAGTACTGTAGAATTCGTAATGTTGTGGGTTGGCTTTTTTTTTACAATCAGACTGTTACGTACTGTCGTGGTCTCTAATACAAAGCCTAAAATATCAGAATGGAGCAATAGTAAGTTCCTATTAAACATACATTTTCTAGATGTCTAATCTCATTATCTAAACCATATTTTGCACTTATCACTTTTGGCAGTCTTATTCCAGATTTTTAAATTAATAATTTACTTTTGTGATTATTCTGTATCCTTACATTAGCTTTAAACAGAGAGAAAAACTAGACATTTTTAGAGTCAGCCTAAAATGGTGCATTTTAGCCTCTCTTCTGGCCTCTGCCTTTCAGATGTGGAACTCTTTTCCACATGAAAAGGTACGCTTACTCCCTGGATTCGACAAGTGCCCTTTAGTCTATGAATGTAACATAAGCTTATTAGAAATTAGCTTTAATTTTTCATTGACTTAATTTCAAGTGAGTTGATAAGATTTTAATGTCAGGCTGTGCTTAAAAATTCTCTCTTTGACAGGAACCTTTAAGTATGGTTCCTGCTGGCTAATTTTAAAAAATATGAATTATGAAGTTATATCAAAGACTCCATTGATGTCCTGACATTAATTATGGCTGTGCGTTCCTTGGCAGATATCTAGGGGGCTCCAGATTCTCACTGAAGCGAGGTTTCGTTGTGTTTGTCCTGCGCCAGATTTAGTATATATTTCACCTTTCGTGAAATCAGTTGGATTTTCGCCACTCATTCAGTGGGAGTTGGATCAGACCCTTAATTAGATTTTGCAGTAAGCCTACTGCTAAATTTAAGCATGCATGCAAATGATTGCAGGATTAGTCTTGTAAACACGAGATACGAGTTCATTTATCTTTGTATTTATTTGGGGGTTTCTTTTCACTTATTAAAGGATATCTTTTAAATTTATTTGGAAAGATATAGCTTGGATGGCATCCTGGATTATGCTAATTTAACGGGTTCTAAAAAAATTAAACTTGATGCTAGAGTTATTTGCCCATTTTCCATTTTACTATGGAGCCAGTCTATGTATAAGCTTGTCTGTGTGTACAATACGTTCACCTGTAAATAAATGTGGGCAGGAAGCGGTGAAAAATTATTTGTGAACATTTCAGCAGCCTAAATACTGGATGCTGGCATGCTGGAAGAAGAAAAAGGAAAAATCATTCCGTGAACAGCCAGCAAGCTAAACTGTTGTATATACATGTTATTGCAGAAAGGGTTTGCGGTGACAAATGTTGTAAACATCTTCCTTCCCGTGCTACACAAAGGACAAAAGGTTGAGTTTCAGCCGACGTTATTGAACATGAAAGGCTCTCGCACATTCCCTTGTACAACGGCGTTTGCCAAGCTGCGTTCTGAGCTGGTGGCTTAGCCTGGAGCCTCCAGCGCTGGAAAGCCAGCAAAGCAATCCCTTGCTTCACACCTGCGAGCTCCTCCCTCCTGCTCACCTGCTGACGTTCTTTCCCAGGCTTTTCTCTTCCTTCTTGGCTTGAAACTGTGTCCAGAGCTTGAGATGTGGTAGGAAGTGTCCTACAGGTGAAGGAGGACTGCACAGATCTTGGCTCCTTTTCGTGCCGTTTCTTCAAGATCTGCCCTTCCTGCTCGTGGGAACATTTTTCTGCACCCCGGAGAACATCCCCTAGCAAAGGGAACCGGATGATCCGTAATTTTAGCAAACGTTTTGACTTACTCAATTTCTTGTGAGGTAGGTCTCTTGCCTCAAAAGCTTTTATTACATAAATTCCCTGAGTTAGGTGATTCATATCGGGAGTTTTCTCTAGATAATTAAAAATAGGGGTACGATTAGTGCTCCGCAGAGGTGCATTAGGCTCTAAGTGTATTACTTTCAGAAAAACACTTTCATTAATGGGTGCATAAATCGCCCATGCAATGATGAGAGAAGAGACAATTTAGAATTTTTCACTGGCTGCAGGGAGAGGCTTATTCTTCACTATTTAGGACCAGATGATGGAGCTTTCATTTAGACTGATGGGCCGTTACACAGCTCTGAAGCCCACCGGTGAACAAGGCTTGGCAAGGTAACGAGGGGCTCCACCTCATCAATTTGAAAAAATATTTCTCAGTTAGAAAAACATTTTGAGAACACCACAAAAGTTCATAGGTAATGTGAATGTGGCTGCAGTTATTGCTGTTCAATAGATTCACTATATAAAAACAAAAATAGCTTATTTGCAGACTGGATGAGCAGCAATCAATTCTTAATGTTTCCATTTAATTTTATGAGAGATCCCTTTATGTTTTCTTCTATCTGCTGCCCTTCCCAAGCAGATTTTCTCGTTCTTCAGCATCCTTAAATGCTGAGCTGTCATGAATTGTGCAGTGGTGTCTCTGGCTGGATCTGAGTCAAAATACTTCAGGGTTTGCCTCAGGTAGGAATAAATATGAAGATGCAAAAAGTGATAGAAAAGCATCAAGTATTCTTTGTGAACCCTCGTTCTCATGCTGTCATAGCACCTTCTGAGCGGCTGATCCCCGGAGCTAATCGGACAGTTCTTTCTTACGTTCTTCTTGAATTTTCCTTTACCTTCTACAGACTGAAGCAGCAAAATATTCACTGTTTAGGAAAGTATGTTGATCTAATCTCAAATACAGAGCTGATTTAAATGGGATTTATAGGGAAAACATAAGCATACCGGCAACAAGAGTACTGAGGAGAGAGAAGAGAATAAGGTTAAAGAAAACGTGAATGTATGATTATAGAAATCATTACCAGAAATAAATGTATGAGTTAGGAGGCCAGGGCAAGCTGTCCAGATGACCTCAGGGGACTCTGGCTGTGACCCTGGCGTGACAGCCCCATGGAACCCCTCCAGGGCTGGCGGCTTGGCGGGAGGTGTGCTACAGCTGCCGAAGGGATTGCTGCAGGCGGGACAGTCCCACGGGATGGAGACCAGAGCGACGGTATCACACGAAGCAGCAGTCCCTTCTAGAGATCCCATTCAGTGATACATCCCCATTTTCAGTACGATCAAGTGCGTGCTGGTCCGCTTCCCGCAATTGCTTGTCTAAAATCACCTTGCAGCTGTGATCATGAGGCTGTTTTCTGCTGTTGAAGTGCTAGTGCTGCTGTTGAGGTTTTGTCACCACGTCCTGCGTCACCAGGTAGACAAACCACCACCAACAATTAGTAGTGCCAGAGACAAAAGCTACCAGACATTCCAGATCGAAGCCAAGCGTGACTCACCAAACTCCAGGCCACTGGATTGCTGCATAAACCCAGCGCCTATTTATGCACAAAAAGCAGCTCCTTCCAAAGCTGTTCAAATGCCAGAAATAAGAGATTATTATGACTTCATGTCATGTTGAAAGACAGGTGGAGGAGAGCACAATGTTTGTGTTGGATTCAAATGTCTGCTGAAATCATTCCTGTCATTGCTAATTGATGTTGCATCTGTCTTTAGATTGTGACTTTTTTTTTAAAAAAAGAAAAAGCTGAAGATCTTATTCAGAGCAATAATTGCAGTTGTACACAAGTAGCTATAAAATTAAAGTACACGGGGGGAAGGGAGCTACATCCCATAATTTATCAAATTCCCACATCCCTGAAAAATAATTAGATGCTGGGCAGCATGCAGGCCCTGCTGCAGAGGCTACTGTCGAGGGGATAGCAGTGGTCAGAACTAGGCCACTGGTTCTCATTATTGCATCCGTTCCTGCTCTTCTCTTGTGTTCGGAGTATTAGTTTCCAGCCACCTAGAGACGAGGCAGGAAAACAATGGCAGGATTTATTAAGAGCTCGAGACGCAATCCCCAAGCATGAGCACAATTGCACAAGTAAGCTGGAGAGAGAAAAAAGGGAATTCTACTTATGTCTGGCTTTCAGGACTTTCACCCTGCAAAGTCCTTCAGCGGGACGTCATTGCAGGCAGTGCTAAATCCGCATCACTTTGACCAACTTTCGTTGAAGTTTATTGGCGGAAGCAGTGTATGAAGCAGCTCTTCAATAGATGCCTGACATCCCAGTTGTATGGCAGGGGATTTTTTTTTTCTTTTTTTCTTTTTCTTGCTCCTTTTCAGGATGGTTGTGTGGATGTTCACGGAGCCTTTCACAGCCTGATTTGTAAATTTGAATACAAAGAACCAACTTCATCCCGTAAAAATTTATACAGCTCCACGTAAGCCAGACTCAAGCTTATATCACGTCAAGTCGCCAGGCTCACACCTCTCCAGCCACTGTGCAGCAGAACTGGGCTACAATATATGAGATGTATTATTACCATGCAACATATGTAAGAAATCCAGTTCCCCAGATCCACTCCAGACCGTGGAGGTTTTGTGGCTGCTCTTTCCCAGCCCGGATTAAACCCCACGTCAGACTCTGCTCTTACCTCGGGCTTACTGCGTGAGGGTGCAAATGTCCTATGCCCATGTAGAGTGGATAACTGTAATTTTATGTAAGTTCTGTGAATTTCATTTACAATTCACCCCCAGAACATTGTTTGAGAAGGTCTTGGAGGTGTAATTCCATACCAGTGTCTGCAATGGTGACCCACAGCCTCAGGCAGGAAGATAATTTCCCGGTATCCAGGCAATGGAGTTTATGTATAGAACTCCCTCCTGCAGCTTCAGGGACTTATCCTTCTGAGAGTCGTCTTTCTAAATTCTACATCATGCTTGTGAAACAAGGAATTTGTTCATAACGTAGGAATCTGTGGTTGTAACGTGAGATAATACAGAGACGTGTGACCTCAACATTTTTTATATTTCTGGATATTGAAAACAAATTGCTTATCAGAAATGTTCATCAGCAAGTTCCTAAGTAAATAGTAAAGTTTTACATGAAAGAAGCTTGCTGCTTCGCTGACTGCGACGGTAAAGCAGCTGGGAGGGATGGACTCCCCCTTCATACGCTGTCAAGTTAGGGAATTGTAAAATTCAGGTGCTTTTTTAGCACAATTCCGTAAGACACGCGTGTCCAGATGCAATTGTAACTTCTCATTTACATTTGCAATTCAGTGTGTGTAGGAGCCTCCAAAAATGAACTCTTCCATGAGAATTAACTTGGAGTAATATAAAGTAATAAAAATTGATTGCGGCGTCTTCTTGGTTGTCTTCTGAAAATGTATAAATAAATAACTGCTGTAATGGCTATCAGTGTCTTCTAGAAGGTTTCCTTTCCCCCCGTTTACATTTCGTTACAACAATCGGCTTCACAATGACTCATTGCCTTCGTTAGGAGCGGGAAGACATCCCTCATTAGTCATTACCAAAGGAAGGACTTTGCTGCTGCGAAGAACAGCCGTGGCATCCTAATGCAGCTACCTTCCAGAGAAAGGAGTCCACGTCCTTCTTCCCCAAACTTTGCCGAAAGAGACAAGAAATAATGCTGGTTAATTGTCTCCATTTATAAACAGCCCATTCACAGTGAGGGGATTGTAGTTTTAATGCTGCAGTCAGGAGGAAAACACGCACATTCTTCTGCGTTTGTGGCTGAATTTCATTTCTGGGAGCTCGTGCTGAGGCTCTCAAAACTATAAATGATTGTATATATGTACGTATAAATATGAAATGCATTTTTTTATTTACGATTTATTGTCTGACTTTTTAATTACATTGTAGATGTATGACATGAACGCACACACAAAGCATTTACTCTTTAAGTAATCCAAGGATATATTTGATTTCAAAGGGAGTAGGGAAGACTGTATTAAAAATAATGGCTTTTCTTGATTTTACTAATACAAATGTTCCTTGTCCCTTTTTGCATTCCCTTTTCCAGATTTATTTACTTAGATATTAAGGGGTTGAGCTTGTATTATGTTTTTACTGTATTTTAATGTGGTTTTTATTAAGCTCTACAGCACAGACCATGCCTCTTTATAAATACAGCTGTGATCATGTATTACTAGGAACCCCATTTCAAACTGTGCTTTTGCCAGACTTGGTGAAGATTTTCTAGGAAAGGACATTATAATTGTGTGATTAATCTTCAGAAAAGGGAAATTTTGGCTCTGCAGTATTTCTTACTGTATTAACTTCAGAGATTTATAAAACCAACTTGAAACTGCACCGTAAGTGTGTTTATAATGACTTTTAGCTGATTTAATAATCCTCAAAGTTTGGTGCCCACGCAGATCAGAGCTTCGCAAATACAGTCGCATTACCTGTAGCATCCAGATGAAGTTATCAGAGGTGGAGGGAATTACTTGGGATTGTATTTCTCCTTAGCCAGGCGCTAATCCAACCTCTGTCTGCGGCTGGGGCTCTGGGAGCCCTCGTCTGCATTTATCCCATTATGCAGCGGGGACATGTGCATGGGTGATAAAGAACATCTTCACGTTGAGATTCCAGCTGGGGCGTGTGTATACCAGCAAATCTTGGTGGTGCAGTTGTAAGGCACCCGGTGTGGTAATGCTGTTAGGAAAATTCTCCAGCCAGCCTGTGATTCATTTCATCTGTTGTTATCGGTATCTGCAGCGTGCTACCGCTAACGCCGCTCCCCGCGGCTGGCAGCGCTTCGTGTCTCTCTTAGTTCCTGATCCTGCAAGCCTTTTGCAATCCAAGGAACCCTCAACTGGGCAAATAGTTCTGCTAATTGCAGGCATGGCAGGTACTGTCTTATCCCAGTGGAGTGAGAGTAATGCTGTGCGGGATGAAATCCTTGGATTACACTTACATGTGACAAGCCGTGGCACAAGGGTGTTTTTAAAAGTCGCCACTCAAAACCAGTTGAAACAATGCTGGGAGCCTCATGTTAAGCTTTCTGGATCGTGTGCTCCTTTCAGTGTTTCCAAACTTTGCTTTTGATAATAATAAATATCAAACAACAACCCTAGGAATCACAGGTCTCAGTCTCCATCTAACACGCAAACGATCAGCCTGTGCCCCCATACGGCCACGGGCTAGATCAGAACTTGGTTCGTTAACACGGAACTGGGAGCTCGGGGTGGATGTGGGGTTCAAGAATCCCAGACCTGGACATGTTTTTGCAGAACCCTCCACTTCACAACGGTTAAGTAATCAGGCTTCAATCAACCGCACGTTTCCAGACCAGCTGTTTGAGATATTTTGGGACTTTAAAGCAATTCCTGACCTTCTCTGAGATGACATGCAGAGTTTCTTTAATGGTGCTAAGGACTGAACAGGAGCCCACTAACACCTACAGAATTCACCTCTCTGGCAATTTCTTAATTTTCACTTGATTAAGCAGATGAAAGGATAGCAATTTCCTTCCCAGGCTCCCTCGTCTGCTCTGTGATGTACTGTCAGGTATCAGTCCAGACAAACGTTTCTTTGATCAATGAGCAGAGTAAGCTCTAACGTGTGCCTTTACATCTCCAGGCATCCACTGTGACAATATATGCAGCCAGGGCCGCTGGGGACCCAACTGCTCCATCTCCTGTACCTGCGAGAACGGGGGATCCTGCTCGCCGGAGGACGGCACCTGCGACTGCGCGCCAGGATACAGGGGACCCTTGTGCCAGAGAAGTAAGACTTTCCATAGATGGGGTGGCAGAAGCAGAGCAGGTAGAAATGCTCATTTATGACACCAGACCGACAGAGCCACAGGTTTCAGAGCTGCTTTAGCTCATGACTTCACAAGGGCAAAAGCTAGCCTAAAAAATGTATCTTGATGAAGTCGAGACTCCACTGCGTTGGGTCATGCCTTGTGTTTGTTCTTCTGGGCTTCCATAGCACCGGCAGGTCACAGGTGACCTGAAAGGAGGAGCAACACTTTACATCCCAAACTTGGCAGCATCTGGGCAAAACCAGATTTGCAGTTAAGTGGTGGTAAACTCTAGGGTACCTACTAAAGAGTCAGCTATAAACCACCACCCAGTGGCAAGTGGATGAGCGTTCGCTATCCAAATAACAAGACAAGTGTTTCCTTATACACCAGAAAAAGCAACACAGCAGCCTGAAATAGCTCCTGTCTGATGCTCTGCTGCTGCATATTAAAATGTGCTAAGGAGATAAAAATGGGAAGCTGCATTTGCCCCTTAGGGACCTTTATTTACGGATCCGAACCCATGCAACCACCTTCCCGTGTAAACAAGACATGGGTTTGTCTGTCTTTGCTGCAGCAGCTCTTGTTCCTCCTGGAAGACATTCTGCATGCGCAGTTCTGTATCCCCTTTGATTTCACCAGTTACACTTGACACTAGAACACACTCATCTCCAAAAATAATTTGTAGCTGACAGTTTTTATTTAAAGCCATTATAACGATGACCTCTAGCACTGCTGTAGTTAATGGCCTATAAGCATTTCCATTATAAACCCCAATTTCCAGGTGCTTCAGCCCATCTCTATAGCTGTAAAACCTCTCTCCAAGGCTGAAATGTGATGCTCAGAGCTTCAGGGAATTGGGGAAGAAATTGTTTTACAAATTTGAAACCCTAAGAGTGCAAAACTTCCTGAAGTTAGTTTCTGACCTTTCTGAGATGGAAAAAAAAAAAAAAAAAAGCGTAGTTTTGTCAGCTGATGGCATGTACGCGACAAGAGGCAAACCACGTCCCCAGCTTGCAACTCCAGTAACCAGGCTGATTCCCGAGGACATTTGCTGAGGATCCAGTGGGGAGAAATTGTCGTCCACAGTGGGGTGACTGCAGAGGGCTTCTGCGGATGCTCCTGCTGTTGGTTCGTGTCCCTGAAATGCCTCCCTGTGAATACACAGCCAGGGAACTCAGCCTGCTCCCACCTCTCCTGTTGGATTCGGGCTCAAGACTACTTGGTGAAGAGGACACCTCTGTAGGTGAAGGGAGCTTTAGCTTGCTAAGTTTGCTCTCAGAATCATTCCCATTTTTCTCTTGGAAATCCATTTAGAAACAGAATTTAGCTGGTAAAGGGCAGTGCTGAAGAGGATGCTCAGCCAGCTTGTTCTGTCTGTGCAATCAGGATTACACGAGACACCGGGATAGTTTACTGCTCTTGGGGCTGCAGAAACGTCTCCAGGAGTGATCCAGGTTGTTTCATAGCTAGTGCATCATCAACAAACCTGTCAGCTAAGTTCCAGCTGGAAATCTGCAGCAGTGTGAGAACCTGACACCCTCTGTGAACAGATGGACCAAGGGAAAAATTCTCATTCAGTGAAAAAATAGAATGGACATGATATAGTAACCACTGAGCCAGGACTAGATAACAGAGAACCACGGGAGTAAAAATAAAAACATACAAAATCCTTTTTCCAGTTACTTACTGCAATTTAACATTTCTTTGTGCTTATCTGTGGCAGCGAATGTTTGGACAGGGGATGGTTGTTCATTCTACAGGTGCTTAGAAGCACAAGCACACGTTTAGAAGAGATGCTGAGCCATAATCTTGGCCCTATACCTTATGGACAAATTCTATAATCACTTCAATTCAGGTTTTAAGCAAATGAAGCACACAGTACATGACAAGTTTACTCAGATATCCGGTGTGATTACTGATGCAAATGAGGTGATTTTGTATGCCGTTACCATAATTACCATTTTTAGATTCTGTTCATCACTGATGGATGCTCCTCCTGCAATGGCATGTGTAAACTGTCCCAACTGAACACAGGTATTGCATCTAATATGTTTAGAAATCAGCTTTTGACATAGGTATTTAGATGTAAAACATTGAGCAGCTCCTAATACACCTTCTCTGACCGCTTAGTGCAATTTCCTAAGGAAACAGCACTCTGAGTTGTCTGTGCACGTGTGTGTTTCTCTTCCTGCCTGTCTTAAAAGCGTTGGAATACGTTATCAGGTATTAACCAGATCTGCCAGCAAGCTGTGAGGTCTCAAACATCTTAAATTCCCATGTTTTGTAAAAGAGTTTAGCTGGAGCAGGCTAGAGAGACTCCAATTAGTGTCTGGAGAGAGAGGGGCTGCTGCGAGAGCTCCGCTGTACCGTTAAATAGCCAGGGACTTACAGGAGGTAGGATGGCGTGGATGTTTGAACCACAGGAGTAATTTTACTCAGAGTTTACACTTTGTTAGACGTGGAATAATCCAAAAGGCTTCATCATTTCAGCTCTTCACAAAATTGGGTTTTTATAAATTAAGAAATTTTGTTTGGGGGTTAAGACAGAGAGAGAATTCTAAAGCTCTCAGCAACGAGAAATCTTGTGACAACCTGTGACAGGTTCTTTTGTTTTGTCTTCAGTTTGTCCCCCTGGTTTTTATGGCCACCACTGCAGCCAGCCGTGCCCTCAGTGCGTGCACAGCAGCGGCCCGTGTCACCACGTGTCAGGACACTGCGATTGCTTGCCTGGATTCTTCGGCGCTCTCTGCAACCAAGGTACGGAGCCCAGGACCCCCAGGTGCCACCTCCTTTCCTTTCCTAATTCTCTGTGTCTGTGACTTTGCAGCAAGACTGATCACAAGGTTCCTGCCTTTTTCTTTTTTCCTTGTTTCAGCGCTTTAGATCACAAGAAATTCCTTACTTCAGAGGTAAAATGCAAACAGTACTGTCACCCTTTTGTAAATACGCTGTGCTCCTGTTTTCATAAATAAAACAGGGCTGCTGCTCTGCCTTGGGATGAATGTGGACTGAGACACCTGCTGGAAATATATCAGCCGTTCAGGGGTTGCATTTTCCTTTCTGCTAAGCCTACTATGCCCTAAATGTTCCAGCTGGAAATCTTCCTGCACCTTTTCAGCGGGAGGTGTAGATACTAGTGAAGGTACAGGCCAGCTCAGGCACACAAGCCCAAACACCCAGTTAATGTATGGAAACTTATTTACACTCTCTAGGACATGACTGGGAATGCCTAAAACCGTGCACACCCAAACCCAAGTCCAGGAGACAGAAAAATTTTCAATGAGGCAGAAAAAGTGAGTTAATTTTCACAGGTGAAGAGCACCTTCAACTCCCCCAATGACCATCACCTTTCTACGCCTTGGCAAGTTAGTCCCCTTCTAACCATAGGTTTAGTTTTCAGTTTTATCTTTAAAATGCCGGCAAAATCATCACAGCATTCTGCAGAGTCTCAGTTTTTGCATGTTACTGCGGGTATTTTCTACAGACGGACTTAACAGAGGTTATTCGTAATGGCTGCTGCCCTTGGGAAGTCACCATCCTGTAAAAATTGAACTGGCACTTTTTAATGACCTGCTTTTCAGGAAGTTAGAAATGGGAGACAGCATTTACGCAAAATAATTAAACATTGATTAAGTATAACCATGTTTTCTTTTTCCTGTGCTGTATAGTCAGCTAAACATTATACCAATTAATTTATTAAAATGAACATATTTCAGTGAATTTGTCCATTTTATGTGAAAAGTTAGCCAGATTTCAAAGCGTAAGCAGGGCTAATTATCCTCTTAAGAAAACTATTTTATTTTTGCTCAGATGTTCAGCACTTCTGGTTTTACTTTGAAATGTTGATCTATCCAGCAAATTAATTTTAAAATATTCATGTCCTAATTAAAATCAATTTGTGTTGCAGTTTGTCATAATGAGTTAGCATGTAACTTTAGTTTGTAGAAAGAAAAATGCTAATTAATGTTTTCCATTAGAAAAATGGGAAATGAAGATTTCATTTCGGAATTTTCATCTCCTTGTGCCATCTCTTTTCCGGCAGTGGGAATGTTCTTCCATCGGCAGCACGTGTGTGTGAGGACCTGTGTAACCTCCGAAATTGCACAGGTTGACATGGTTGTGCTGAGGATTCTGAGCAGCAAACAGCTAAGCAGCTGGTTTATGAACATCTTTCACAATCATGGAGCAAGATGGGTTGTTAATAACTTGTTATCGCTGCTAGAACACACCTGACATCCCACAGGGACGCTGGGAGTCCCACTTCAGAGCTTTTATAGCTAATTAACATCACTATCCGCACCGTACAGCCAGATTGCTCCTGAAGAAAGCCGCATTAGTCCTTATTTTACAGCTTTGTTCAAAAACCTTGGAGACGTTTGAAAAAGTGTGTGTTTGGATCTCACAGCTTTACAGGAGAGTCGCTGTGTCAGTCCACAACCAGGGCACTCAAGTGACTGAGAACAGCCATCTGGGCAGGATGGGCTCTGCAGTCCTTCTGGAGGGCACCACACTGTCACTGAGACAGGAGGAGCTCACGCAGTGGGAACTCCTCTGCTAGCTCTCACGGTGTGGAGCTGAAGCATCTCTTCTATGACCTGCTGCCTTTGTCAGCATCCGTGTTTGGATCACAAATCTTTTCCCGATGCATTAGTATTCCATGTTGCAGTGTAAATCAGCTCCTATTTTAACTAAGTCTTTTGAGAACTATTTTTTTGTACACATAAAAAAATCCAGCCTTCATTTAAGTGGTTATCTATCTCCATCTTAAAGATGCAATAAAAATATTCCATCGAACTGCTCTAAATAGACCATTGGAACTGAATAGTGGTGCAGCATCTATGAAAACCTAGGCTGATAGATCATTTGAGTTTTTGCTCTTTCTCTGATATGAGGGCTTTTCTTCCTGTCTCTCTCGTTGTGTCTGTATTGTTCTTTTCATTGTGTCTCTATATTGTGTTTAGTTTTATCTCTTTTCCGTTAGAGAACTGTTCTGTTTAGCACATAATTTGAAACCAACTTTATCCACTCCTACAGATAAGTCTGTAGGGTATATAGAAATGTATGGAGAAGACAATAGTATGCACATGCCTAGGTACGAGTAGAGGATGGCATATTCTATAGATGTAAATGAATCACAGCCCAGGACTTCAATCCATGGCTGACTCACAGTCAGGATAGATTGTGGTCACCTGCAGTGACCACATACGAGAAAGTGAGAGTGGCCGAAGCGGTAAAACAGTTGCATAATTCAGGGAAGCTCCTTAATCACATTTTTTGACATCACTATCATTTACCAGGATACAAGTCCAGTTCCATTTGTTACATCCTTTGCAAAGATGGACTGGATGTTTTATCTTGTTTTGAAAATACATCTGTTTCTGTCGGGGAACACAGCCAATAAGAGCACAGAAATTAAACATTTCATTCATTACTGAGCAGAGCTTTCCATCAACTTTAACGTTAAAGATTTCCAATAATTTGGTGGCAGGTTGAAGATCTACGTGTCTATTAGTTTTATGTCACTGTGCTTAGGCTGTTATAAAATGACTCTGAGAAAAAATTATAGAGTTTTTTTTTTCTTCCAACTTCACGAGTAAGGTAGGTGGAGCAACAGGACTAGACCCTGATTTTGTAGGATGCAGCACATCCGTTTAACAACTCTCAGTCAAACATATATAATGCACGGAAACTACGATTTGCAACTTAATCGAACACTTACCACAGCAAGGCGTGCTGGAGAGGAATAGATGGACGGATGCCAAAAGACAAGCGTGACACTTCAGCAATTGGATTTGTGCTTTATTTGGGGGAGTAGCCTTCTGCCAGACTTATATGGTATAAATACTTATGGAAGTGGCACTCTTACTCCTGGTTTACTCGCTGCTTGCATGGTTTGATTCTGTGAGATGCTGGGAGCCTGCCTCCCACCAACATTGCTGAAAGTTCATCTTCAGCAAATCCTACAGTATGTAGTAGCACAGGCACGTTCCTCTCTCACCATACTTGATCCGGGAGGAATGAGCACAGTGAGGAGGTGGGTGCTCTAGCGTGCCCAATATTGCAGCACCGCACAGTGCACGGTGCAGTTTGTGGTGCTACCGGGACAGCAGGAGAAGGACTACAGCTCTTTCAGTCTCTCCATGCAAGCTTATCTGCCACCAACCATTTAATGGGCACTGGCCTCCCAGTACAATGCCCATGGCCGGTGTGTCAGGCCGTCACACCCGGTGGTACGGGTTGCAGCTTTTGGTCCATCATCACTGTCGTTATGAGTCGTACAACACAAGGGAGTTGGGTTCTAGTGACAGACCTGAAAGTAAGAGTTCCCATTGCTCTTCATCTTCTTGAGACTTCTTCACTGAGCTGATATTTAGCCTAAAATGTTCTTTTCCTACTTCTGTTGTTCTTATTGTTGAGGCTGTAATCCTCTGAGCCAGCACAGAGCCCTGTTTCGGGGGTTTCACCAAGGGACCCCCTTGGCCAAGTCCCCAGATCAATCCCATCCAGCCACCCACTTGTGTTTGCTGCTACTCTTTGAATTCTCCCCAACTTTATTGTTCTCTTCCTCTCCCAACAACCCCTCTTCTCTGTTTTGTCTCTTCTCTTTTCATCCTTCCATAATGCCCTTCAATAATTGTAATCTTCTAACTCTATTAAATAGATTTCTTTTCCAGCAGAAAAATTTTGAAATTATTTTTCCCTGTTGTTTTTATGCCTGGGATGTAAACAAACAAAATTTCTGCCTTTTCCTTCTTTCCAGAAGAATTTTGCCTATTTGGCTTCAGCAAAGAAAAATGTTGTGATTACTTTTCTCTCCAATTGTTAAATGTTAAGTCCTATGACGTCCTCATGTTCATTATGAAGAGCCTTCAGTAAACTGCTTTATATTTTCACAGTCTGTCCCAGTGGAAGATACGGGAAGAACTGTGCCGAGGTCTGCCAGTGCACCGAGAATGGGACGTGCAATCCTATCGACGGATCGTGCCAGTGTTTTCCCGGCTGGATAGGGATGGACTGCTCGCAGAGTAAGCAAAGTGTTGTTTTTCCACCTCCGCTTTGAAAAACCGCATTTTCCTCTTTAGTGTTTTCTGAAAGTTAAAGACAGATCCTGGGGAAATCCCTGAAGTATTACAGCAGCCAGTGCCTTACTCTCTTTATAGTTTATTTCTTTTAATTAATCGAAGTTAGCTCTGGCTTGAATTAGTTTCTGCATTTGGAATTTGCAGAAGCTGTTACTAGCTTCTGTTATAGGAAAGGGAGGTCACAAGCTCTTATCAGAAAAGAAAGCTCCATGCTCCCTTTTAATTTCTAGCTGGATTCCCTTTTATTTATTTTTTGAAATCATTTTCTTTCAGATAGAAATTATTAACCAGTAAATGTTTTCATGTAGCAAGCCTCTAGAATTGAGAAATTAGGTAGCTGAAATATTTCTATTCAATGTAATTTAATTGTAAAAGTCAATGTGGGCTTGGAGGGATGGAGGATTTCTTCTTGAAAATTGCCCAGGTAGAAGATTGGCATTTGGTGATCCCAAAGTGTCATTTCCTGAGAGCATCCCTTAATTGAAGATAGATCACAGAGGGAAGCAATATCCTATCATTCAGAAATGTTACTTCATATTCAGGATACAACTCGCATATTAGACAGCATTCCAGAGTAAAATATATTAAACTTCAAGTGATAAAGTAGGAATCGGATAAAAACAGACGGCTGTAATTTTGCTTTTATTGTGTGTCTTCTACAGGCAGAATATTGCTGTCAGTCAAAAATAGAAGGAAAAAAAAAAGAAAAAAAAAGACAGAAAGCTCCACAGCTTCCTCATTATATTTAGCCATGTAATTGGGGAATGACTGTTAGTTTCTGTTAACCTTGGGAAAAGATGGTTTTTCTTACAGAGTGAGGCAGGCCAGCTCAGCAGCAACCATTTCCAGTTTAGCAGGCAGGAAGACCTGGCGACAGCGACTTTGTATTTGGGATGAACCAAGCGGGAACCTGACAGTTTCCTTAGTCGCCTTCTTGTTAAAAAAGTGTAAATCCCCCAGCGTGGCCCTGGCCTCGCACCAGGCTCCTGTGGGAACCTGGCCTCGCATCCCGGGTCCAGGACTGAGCTATTCTGCGCCGACCTGCCTCCGCACCGGTTAACCTGGGATGACCAGGAGCCGGAGATAATTTTAGCTCCAACCCCAGAGCCAGTTCTGGAGACACTAACAGCCCCTGCAGCTCTGCCTTACAAAGGCGTTGGAAAAGTATTTCTGGTTGCTTACAGCACGAATACTTTCAGGCCAAATCCTGTTCAGCTTTACATTGTGTGGGTTCAGTGACCTTTTGTTTGATTGACGTCATGGCAGAGGGTTTTTTTGCTATTCATTCTGGCTTTAGAGATGTCTGTCATATGCCAGAAACTTCCATTGATCGTCAGAATTGGAGCCAATGGCGTACGTGGAAACAGGCACGGTTTCTGTACTTTCAGGTTTCCTGGGAACCATGCCTTATTAATTCGTGGCTTTAATAGGAAGCAATGGAAAGTGCTTTTTAAAGCAAAAATACAGTTGTTATATTGAAGGGTTATCATCATTTTGGATCTTTTAGTCTGGCGCTAATAACTGTAACTAACTGCATTCATTTTTTGGAGGGAGGCTTAAAATAACTTTTGAAAATGTGTTAATATTGTACTTGTTGAAATCTATAATAGACCTGGAGATTTTAATTTAATATTAGCCCCATCAACAAAAGCAATTTGATTTTGTGGATGGGAATTCATACCGTAGGAAGTTTTCTTTACTTTTTTACGTAATTTGAGCAGCACTCTGTGCTTCAAATGAATGTAGTAATTTTAGCAGTTGATTGCATAGCAAAAGTAAACCGTGAATAGCTCTGCTTTATGATGCAAGAATTCCAGAATATCAAAAAGAAAATTAAATTACCTCCCCATCTTAAAACGCTGCTGTCTAAATTGTCTTCACAGCTAATGCTGGTAGTGCAGGGAAGAGTGGCCGGAGCACCCGGAGTAATGCGGTGTCGAGGGGCGCTGGTTCCGTGCTTCTCCTGCACATGGTCCGGCCACCCGACCTACGCCGGGAAAAAATCCCTTGTGCCAGGGCTCAGCAGCAGGGGGGAGGCTGCAGGTTGGCCCCTGGGTTTGCAAAGCAACCGTTGGCTTGGAGGAACCGGTCCTTGTCAGGGAGCGGTGCCAAGCTCTGCAATGCGAAGTTCTGCCTTTGCTGGTGGCTCACAGGTTCCCTTATTGTTGTTCCTTTATTACGAATGCAGTATCGTTGCTTTTTTGCTGGCTGATAATTTTTTTTTATTATTTTCCTAGCTTGTCCCAATGGTTTTTGGGGCCCTGATTGCTTTCATTCATGCAACTGCCACAACGGAGCGATGTGCAGCCCCTACGATGGAGAATGTCGATGCACTCATGGTTGGACCGGGCTCTACTGCACCCAGCGTAAGCCTTGCCCGCTTCTGCCAGGGAATCTGGCAAAGTTGTGCTGCTACCTCGTGTCTCTTCCAAGTATTGCAGTCTGCTCTGTTAAACCACCTGCTTCTTGCTTGTGATAACTTCACATCATCCCCTAAAGAATAGTCCTGAAGCTTTTCAATGAGGTTTTTGTGCCTTTGGCACTCGATAAAGGAGGGACCAACCATTCAGATCTTTGATTCATTGTCAGAATTTGCACAGTCTTTGTCCCCACTTGTTAAAGTCTCAGTGCCTGTGGTCTGATTTAGGAAAATGTTTTGAGATTTCGCATCCTGCTAGTGCCGAACTATCAGCATGGTACAAAAGAGGAGATCAGATTCTGGTGAGGCTTTTAAGAAGGCTCTTTCACTTGCAAGTAATTGATTGATCTCTGGCCTTTTGGAGAGTTTCTGTTTAGCTGTCTTCTTTCACTTCTTGAAAATGTAGTTTGTGTAGATGGGTCAAGTTTTCCTTCTTCTGAAACACTTAAGAGGCAATTCTGTAAGATATGAGAAACACTACTTCAAGAAAATTGGCTGTTGGAGTATCTCTGCATTTAGATGATCAAATAAATGTTATTAAATGTACAGAGGCTGAAAATCCATAGATTTATAGACCTACATATTTTGTGCTGATAACACAGCTGAGTTGGTGTTGCAGCTTATTTCTGAAGTCTTTCCTTGTTCTGATTCCTGAAAGGTTGCCCAGCTGCTTTTTATGGGAAAAACTGTGCCAACGTTTGTCAGTGTCAGAACGGGGCGGACTGCGACCACGTCACCGGCCAGTGCACATGCAGGACTGGATTTACGGGCAAACAGTGTGAGCAAAGTAAGTAGCAACATGACTTCATTTTTCTGTTTCTCCAGGGTAGGGGGTGTATTTCAGAATTCTTTGCAGAAATAAGCTCTTAAATGAGGTGTAGATGTCAGGAAGACAGTAACCCCAGGCACCTTCTAGAATCCATAGGGAGCAGGCAGCATCTCTGGAAAGCCGGATGGTCTGTTTAAGCATAAAGAAATATAGTGAATCCACTGGAAATTAGACCTTTCCATTCCCAGCCTAATGTTAGGTGAGATAAAAGCAAGTCACTGCACTCAGTGCTGACGGGATGTAGCCTTCCCGCACAACTTGGACCTAATTAATAGAAACACACAAGCTGCAGCATCCTTGCTAACGTTGTTGAGAGCAGCACTGGGTTCAAAGGAAGTCAGAAAAGTTAAAAGAAGTCCTTTCTGCTCTCTGCCTTTGTAGGAGTACTGGGGTTTTCTTGCATAAGTTGTTATGCTATAGATGTGGGCCAAATAAAGATTCATCTTTACAATGAAAACAGATCAAGGGGGGGAAAAAAAGAAGCAGTTTCATGCCATTTTTGGAAGGATCCGTGTTTAACTGGAGTAGTGAGCAGGTGTTTAACAATGAACTTCAGTTACCTTGCAAGGGCACTGGCGTGTCTTACCGTAATTGTTCTCAATGTCTTGCTGGCATATTAAGCACTCGGTGCCAAATGGCTTCTTTGAAGAACAAAGTATGGACTGGAGTGAAATAATTACTTGTTTGTCCAGTATAGTAAATCAAAAGAAAATTCTCGCAGACTTACTTGGATTCTAAAGGCAGAGTGCAATCCATTTCACCTTACCAAGGCATTAATTCCACAGTTTTTCTTTCCTTTTTTTGGCAGTAAGGTACCACAGTGCCATTCCTGATGCCTGCCTCAGAGCTTCTGAACTGAAGCTTACTGCATGGATCCTTATGAAAGTATTTGTACATATCACTAAATTCATGAACATCTTTTCTTTTTGCACACACACTCAGCAATGTATCTCAGGACCAAGTTTAGATGCTCATGTGGGGATTGCATGTGGCACCACTGTAACTCTGGAAGTGGCCAACATACTGTGAGTTGGTGCGCACCCAGACTGCAACCACTGATAAAACAGGGAAGGAAAAATTTCCCCAGTAGAACTGCATCATAGCCCCTTTTATACCTCTGTACAAAGCCTGAGGCTTCCTTTTCTATCCAAACTATGAAAGGATTTGTTTATTTGTTTTTCTACTATTTAATCTAAAAGTATCTCTTCATCAAGACTCCTTTCTTCTCAGAATCCTGCGGGATGGGCAGTCACACCGCATTGCGGATGAAGCGCCTAAATGCAGACACGGTTTCTGTGGTGCAGTCCAAAAATTTAGGACTTCTTCTTTTTAAATAGGCTACAGGCTAATATCAGAATGTGCATTAATTGTAATAATTGTATTTTCCCTTGTTCGGGGACCTGCAGATGAAAGAAGGAGATACAACTCTAATACACACTGCAAATCATTATACAGATACCAGCTACTGTTCGTTATTTAATATTAAATTTTGGCTGCTAGAAGTTACTTAGAGACTGACAGTGGGAAGGTATCGTCATGCTATGCAAAAACATGTGCAGTGACACACGAGAAGTCACATCTTAAAGCAAAGAATATATATTGTGAAGAATCATAGCAAATGCGCATGCATTCAATAATGTGTCTTCTCCGTAGAATTAAGTAAGATTTAACAGAGGTTGTTTCTTTCAATTTATTATTGAATAGTGCCTCGAGAAGTACAGTAAGCTCCCTCCAGGTTTATTGTAATGGCCTGTCATGGTAATTGTATGAATACATTTCTCAGCTGGACATTCAATCATTGTGTCTTTGATAGAAGTACAAAGACAGGATAGAAATTCCTTCTGTATGAGGAATCCTAATACAGCAGCACAGCAAATCAACCCATTCCAATGCTCACTTCTGTAATTCCACCTACAATGTTATAGAAATCTTCTAGCGCTAGTAGGGATACGTATGAAAGCATGCGGGATTTGTTTGGTAAAAGTCTATGTGTTCATATAAAGGTACATTAAAACTTTTCTTTGCAACTACCCCCACTAAAAAAAATATGGAGAGTTGGTGGAGAATGCTCTGCTCTTTCAGGATGTTGTCTACAGCTTCTGCACTCACACCCTGCTAAATTCTGGACAGTGTTATATAGAACCTTTTAAAGTCTTCGTTCGTGTTATTAGTTTCATCCTTGTGAAGTCTTGTATGACTTTTCCAGAAAGTTACAGCTTAATAAGTAATACCCTAAACTGTACATGAAGAACATTTATCTCCTCCTGATTTAAAATCATAATGTAACACTAGGGTGTTATCCGACAGACACTGAAACCAGGGAGACTTTCCCACTGAATGGTCCATGGCAAGCATTTCATTCCTTCCTGAAAAAAAAGTAGAATTCTTTCCAATCTCTTTCTTTGGCTCCCCAGAGTGCTCACCAGGAACATTTGGTTACGGATGCAAACAGCTGTGTGAATGCATGAATAATGCTACGTGTGACCATGTCACGGGCACTTGCTACTGCAGTCCAGGCTTCAAAGGAATCCGATGTGATCAAGGTACAGTGAAACTCTGTCTGGAAAATCTCTCTCTTTCTCTCTCTCCCCTTCCAATGATGTACTTGCTTTAAAAAAAATAGTGTTTCCAAAATGAAATACATGATTCAATTTACAGTGTGTTATGAATTACTTTTAACAGCGGCTCTTATGATGGAAGAATTAAACCCCTATACTAAAATTAGCCCTGCTCTTGGATCAGAGAGGCACTCAGTGGGAGCAATCATTGGAATTATTCTTCTTCTTCTAATTATTATGGTCTTGCTGGCACTGTTTGTGTGGTATCGACGGAAACAGAAGGAGAAGGGCCATGACATGCCAAGTGTATCTTACACTCCAGCCATGAGGATGACTAATACAGATTACTCACTTTCTGGTAAGGGTCTTTTTATGTTAATCAAATATAGACTCATATTCCTGTGTGTTGGGGAAATATAAGCTTCTGTGATGTATAACATGCCTTACTGAGCCTCAAAAATAATGACACTTCGGTTCTTCCTCTGAGTATCATGACTTTTAACACTTAACAGGGACAGGAAAGCAAATATAACTTAAAAGTGATTTAATCTGCTTCATATATGAAAGTTTACTTAGGAAGATACAGGATATACATAGGCAAGAAATACGCTGCATGGAATCTGTGAACTCCGTCTTTGTGAAACCTTCCGAAGAGAGTTTTTTTGCTTGAGGAATTGGGGTTGACTGGGTCAATCGTAAGGTTTTGGTCAATGTTGCAGTTTGTGATTTGAGGCCTCCTGTTCGTTGTCACTTCCTTCTGTGTGCAGACCTGTCCCCATTGTCTAGACAGCTGGTGTGAATCTTCTTCACGGGAGCTGATGAAAGCAAGAGAGAGGAAGAGGAAGGCTCTTTAAGATCCAAAAAAAGTCCTACTGAGATCACATCTCTTGTTTGTTTCTGTCTTCTGCTGCTGCTATGGAGGACAGCTTTTCTTGGCAGATTGACTGAACTTCGGAGGATTTGATCTCGGTTTTAATGCCGTCATTCTTCTCCATTCCTCTATCGCCAGTATCAGATAGGATGCCAGATAGGAGATAGCTCTACTTCCTTCTTTTTTCCTCCAGTCTGTCTCTAGTGGGGATCTCCTCGGGGTCTGCTGCCCTCTGACTGCACTTCACCTCTTCGCTTCCCTTTGAATGGCTGACACTGTAAGTCCAAGTGAACACAAGCTCCTGAGAGAGGCGGAGGTTGGCCTGGCAGCTCTGCTTGCCCAGTCCTGCGTTGCCTTTTTCTTTCTGCTTTCAGTCGAAACGCACAAGCCCCAGCCGCTTGTTTCTGTCTCCAACTTGGCCTCTGTGCTGTCTCGGGATGGCGTGGCTGGACGCTTCCTTCTGCAGTCCCTGCCCAGGGGGCACCTGGAAGGAGCCTCTCCCACCCAGCCGATGATATCACTGCTGGGACTGAACCAAGGACTTCATCCAGGAGCTTCTCTCCTGGCACCATGACTTTGGTCCTCGTATCGCAGGCATGGTTTCCTGCGATGGCATATCTCACATCAGGGGCTGTGTGCTGAACAGCGTTGGCTAAACTCAGACTCAGACCACTCAGGCCTGTACTAGAGCATTCCTTCTGATAGCTACAGGATGGGGAAAAAAACAGCCTTGGACCTCCTCCTGTTGCCTCTTATTTTTGAATTTGAGCTTTGCCTGTTCTTGCTTAAGCTGCCCATTTGGGTAAGAAATGTAGGAAAGTGTTGCCAGAGAGGGCTCGTCCCATCCTTGACTAGTTGCCAGCACAATTTGGCCTCAAATGTGTCGTTTTCCATATCATTTGAAGAGCCAGACCATGTACATGCAGAAGCCAACTGTGGCACATCTCAGCCGCAGCGAGGCTCCAAGTTCCAAGAGAGCAGATCACAGCCGCTGGTGTGGAAATACGTTCTGAACTCTTCAGTCATCCATTTCTTTCCTATTGGCACTTCATCCATTTATTTACCAAGCCTGCTGCACCTCATTTGTTTCTGTGCTTTCCTAGCTAATGTATGGGGAGCCCAGCACACTTAAGAGGCACAACTTGCAAATTTCAAAATAAGCAGAGGTTAATGTATGGGGAACCCAGCACACTTAAGAGGTACAACTTGCAAATTTCAAAATAAGCAGAGGAGTGTTGCTGAGGCTGGGAGTTCCCGACTGGAGTAATTGAGCTTCTCCTTGCAGACAAGGGCACAAGACTCCCTTGGTTGTTTTTTCTCCATATTTTACCATGAATGGAGACTTCCCAATTGACCTGATGGTATCCCAGTCTGACACTCTGCAAGAAATCTGATAAAAGGCTAATGCTGAGAAAGGATACTCTCATCTTTTGAAGTTAACAGAGACAGATGACTTTCCTCCTCAGCCCCAGAGAAAAAACCATTATTTCTGAAGACACTGGCAGCCCAGGACTCTCCTGGCATCTCCCTGGACAATGTTCTTCACATTCCTTTTAGGTGCAGCACCTATCCCAAACCTCCTGATACCACACGGTACTTAAGTTCTTGAGGAAAAAAAGTATGTCAGGGATGGCTGAATTCATGGATACATCATAAATATCTGAGGGATCACATCCTCCAGCTGCATTGAGCCGGAGATCTCCTCTGGTCCTTGGGCAATGACAGTGAGTTTAATTCTTACCCTGCTGGCATTGCTGTTCTGTGTCAGCTCGGTTTGTAAAAAACCTGAAGTACCAGGTCCTTGCAATCCTGAACAGCACCAGGTCAGTGGTAGAAAGAAACTGGATGATGTTTCCTTCCTGTTCGTCTCAGTCAGTGATGGGAATGCAGAGACTGGGCCTTTTCTTTCTTCTTTCTTTCTTTGTGCAGTCCTTGCAGCAATATAAATTCTACCATCCAGGAACCTGCAGCTGAGTGGGGTCAGCCATCTCTTCCTGGAGGTCACAAGAGCAGTTTTCTTCCTGCCTCCCCCTTGAAAATCTCTGCTCTCTGAGCTGGCAGAGGCAGATGAGAAGCTAGAAATCACGCTGCTCCATCTTCATTATGAATTGTCTGCAGGCATCAGCATTGTTTCAGGTTTTGGTCTTTGTTTTAGAAGGGCATGGAAAAATTCTAAATGAGGGCTTCTGAAATCTCCCTGCTGAATTCTCCTGCTG
>NW_010143365.1:151626-155981 GCF_000699245.1 Pterocles gutturalis
CCATCAGTAACCTTCCCAGCTTTGGTCTTACCAGTGCTGTTTTCAGCCTTTCCCTTCCATAGAGCAAAAAAACAGCAAAAGGTGCTGATGAGCATCTTCCCCAGCAGAAAATGGGGAGATGGATGCTGAGAGAAGATCACAGCTGAGAAATAGAGACCCACAGCATGGCTGGGTGGCCAGAACAACACGTGTGCATGAGTGCACGTGTGTGCTGTAGGGGATGCTGCAGGACAGTAGCAGGATTACACAGAGGTGACAGGCATTTCAGCCTTCACCTGGAGTTTGTGAGGTCAGAATACCATGCAGATGTACTTGTCCAGTTAATATACTCCGATGTGAACCCATGGACTTGGGCAGGAATTCCAGCTGAACGACTGCAGTATCCAGCCCTACATGGGTCGTAACACTATGGCTAACCTGCATCACCACTGCTGTTGTTCCGCTTCTTTACTCTTGTTCAGGTGGTGGTGGCGTTTCTGAACAGAGTCACAGACGCAGATCTCTAGCTCCTGGAGGCAGTCATTTCTTCCAGCACGTTAATTTATTTCTGGAGGATGTTTTTGGTCTTTACGCCTTCAGCTCTTCTGATGCTGATAATCCGTGCGTATGTGTGAGAGAGATTATAAGGAAGGGGAACCCCCTGGGGTGCCTTTGGAGCCTTTTGCACTTGTGGATGAAGGGTGTGGCAGCAAAACACACACTCTGCCCAGCAGCCAGTGGGAAAAAAACCCGCCCATGCTGCGAGAGCTTAACCACAGCACATGGATCGGAGAGCAGACTCTCCCAAATAAGCCTGAAATCCAAATGGGGCTCCCCGGCGTGAGAAGGGTACATTGCATCCAACAAAGGATTTTAAAGTGCAGGTTGGTTAATTCTAGGAGATGAGGACAGAAGGGAAAACTCTGTGGTAATGCTGGAGAACAGCAGAGATTTCTTTTCAGGGCTTTCACTAAGACTTGGTTACAGGCTGAAGTGACGTTTGAGGTCTTATCAAGGTCTTAAGGATCTTTCTGATGGGGGTGAATCCTCTGCTGAGAGCCAAAACCTGAGCAAACTGGATACAAATAGAGCACCACGAATCCTGCAGCCTAGATAAGACTTGTACAGAAAGGATCCTGCAGATGATGGGTGGTAGGAGGTGGCAGAGTGAAGCCTCCTGCTTGGAGTCTGCAGCCACCCCACGGACACGCTGTATGGGTGGAGAAGAGCCACACAAAAAGACGAAGAAAGCAGTTCCACTTTGCAGCTTGAGATATCTGGGTTTGTATTTACTGCAGAGTGCTTGCTCACTCCTTTTGTCAGTGGCTGGCCCTGTGCCCAGTTCCCACACCACGCCGTCCTGCTGCCGCCGCAGGATGGGGACCAACGCTCTTTGTGTCACCTCGCAGCCCTGGCTCCCAGCAGAAGCTCGCTCTTTCCAGTGACGGAGCATCCTGGCCGTCATCCAGACCTCGTGGGTCTCCCAGTGGAGCGCAGCCTCAGGCTTGAGAGGCTCACAGCAGGATTCTGCCTTCGTGGAGCCCTTCAAAGGACTGATCTCCCCGTGTTAACATTGACATAACCTTTGGAATTTTTTTTTGTTTTGTTTGAATTTAAATCATTCCGTCTCTTTTAGGCATTTAAGTCTTTGCTGACTGTTCAGAGCAGAATAAAATTCTCATCTTTAGGTAGAGAGGGTTTTTGGTGGGTTGTGTGTGTTGGTTTTTTTTTACCTAGGATAGCATTAGATTTGAATTTTATGTATTTCCAGCCAGCAGTTATAAGAGCTTCATGAATAAATGTGTGGAGAATGGACTGTGCTATCAAGGTAAATCAGCCTGGGTGGGTGCTTAAGTATCGACCAAATGGAACTGTGTGGAGGGAGTAATTCCGAGTATACGGTGCCGCGTGCAATGAAGGAAGAAAAGACTTTTGGTGGTGCAGGCTTGTGTACGAGCCCAGATTCGTTAATTCAGCACTGTCCTGCAGTGCCTCTTCCTCCGAGCTGCTCCTGCTTTGAGGGCACGACAATAAGGGAAGGGGGGAGGCAGAGCTGTGAGCTGGTGTGACCCAGCCATCAACACTCACCTGCAGGGCAGAGAGACCTGGATTCCAGTGGCTGGGTTTAACTGGGACCCGGGGAGCCCCATCCCTCGTGAGCAGGTTTGGGGCTGTCCGTGAGCAGCTGTGTTTGTGCTGGGCACACGCTGATCGCGGTGGCTGGGTTCCAGCCCCAGTTCTCATTTGCAGACCCCGAGAGATATCTGTTTCTTGTTAATTCTATTGCAAATATCACAGAGTTAGAGTTAGGGGAGATGGCAAAGTCCTGGCAGCCTGGCAGTGGCTCACTGAGAGAAGTTAAATGCAAAGACTTTAGCTCTGGAATCGCATCCTGATCTGAGATAGTTTGTTAGCAATAACCTGGGAAAACAGCTAGAAACAAAAAGCTCTGTGCTTGCCACAAAATAGCGCTGACCTCACCACTGCTCTGCGCATTTCAGCAGAGAACAAACGCTGGGTCAGACCTGCCTGCGTGTGCCACGCTGCAGATAAACCCACTGCTTCGGAACAGGGTATTTTACAGTAAATTAAGCTAAATCTAGATCTCCACAAGATGTCAGCAAAGCAAAGTGCATGTTCCCAGGAATGGCAAGGCAGAGGGCAGGGAGAGCCAGGGGATGGGGGCTGGTTGCCCCCCTTCTGCAGACAGGTCTGTCCCTCCTCAGCCATCTGCTGCCAAACTTCATTAAAGATCCCCGGTGCTGGGAACAAGCAGCCACCTCAGCACTTCACTGCCCTTTCCATGTGACGGTGTTTCCTATAACTAACCTTTCTGCCTAGCATTTAAGGCCATGGTTTATTAGAACTAACCCATTCATTTACTTCTTACAGGGCTTGGCTGTTGAAATGTTGCTGCTTCGGCTTAAATTTTTCATCCTTTCTTCTGATGGCACTTGGAAATATTTATCAATTTGTTATTAAGCTGGAACCAGATTGGGATCGATGTTTTCATTAGAACTAACAGTATGAATATGATGCCTTTCTTGGTAAATTACTTTGTTTGGTTAATGTGTTCATAAGTGAAAGTGAGGAACAAGAGACAGTGTCTGTGAGCACAGCGATGTGGCTGCCCAGCTTTGCCTTCCAGTGCCGCAGCTTTCTTTTTTCCTAAGCCTTTGCACAAAAAGTTATGTAAAATGTTTTGGACTCCTTGGCACGGTTATAGCACCTTGATTTCTAACATCAACTACCTTTTTTTATAACAAAAAAGTTGTAATTAATTGTTTCACAACTACAAGGGTTACTCTCATCAGTAGCTCTTACAAACTAAAAGGAAGAAGCTGGGTCGCAGCCCATGCCTTTCCTGAGTTTTGCATTTCTTCCCTTACCTGCCAGCAGCTGGACTCTCAGGAATTACTTTTTTAAGATCTTCAAAAAGATAACACAGTATTAATTAAATATTTTGCTTTTTTGTCTCATATTTAATGCTAATAGTCAAGAGCTTCACGTCATGATAACGCAGGACAGACTTCACCTGGAGATGTTCTGTGACACCCAGTCCTCTCACAGTTTTCTAAACCTGATCATCTCTGGCATGTTTGCAGTTTCTTAAGAATCGTTATGGCTTCCAAGGTATTTTGTGACGACTTGTTTTCTCCCCAGATACATCTCAAGGTAGCGGCAGTGTACATTGCTTTTCCAACCCCAGCTACCACACTCTCTCATGTGGTGTGACTTCGCGCTTCTTTACCAGTAATCTGGATGGAACCAGCTCCAGCAAGGTAGCTACCACCCCACCCCACGGCAGCAATCTTCTTATCAGTTCAAGGAAATCAACCGAGGCAATGCCTCTTGGCTCCCACTGTCTGCCAGCACTCTTTGCAAAGCCAGGGCAGCAGTCCTGACACCGCAGCTCTAGCAGACACACACAGCTCTGCCTTCCCCTGGCTGCTTTCCCCCGTCTGTATCTTCACCATCGCTGTGCGTGGTGGCTGGAGCTCCAGCACATGCCTGGCTGGGTCAATAAGCCTCAATGTCTTAGCAGCTCTGAGGCATGTTTGCTTCTCAGAAAAGAGAAATAACCAGATAATTGTAATTATCCATTAATAGAACAAAAGTCAATCAACGCAGCACTACGTCAGTTCTGTAGCTTTGCTATGTCGTTGTTTCCCAGATCAGTAGAAACAGATTTCCTGCTGACACAGACAAGCGGATAGATGCAGGAAAGTATCCAGGGTGCTTCCGAGCGCTGTTCTCATCCAGGGGCATCCTGAGAGCTCTGCCCTTACTCCTGGCTCTCCAGCCAAGCTGTTCAGTCTGTAGTGCTCCAACGTCCAGGAGTACCTTAATCATCATAGAATCATAGAATCATAGAA
>NW_010143366.1:0-8711 GCF_000699245.1 Pterocles gutturalis
TTAGGGCTCCGGTTTTGGGATGGAAGAACCAGCCTGTGCAAAGGCAGCTCTCCCCGGTGCTGGGGTTCGTGGGTCCCCAAGAGCTCCGCGCATCCTCCTGGGGCTGGTGCCCCCCAGAAGCAGGAGCATCCCCCGCAGCCTGCCGCCAGCATCCCCTCCCAGGGACACTGTCCCGGCGACCTCTTTGAGCTGGTTTTGGTTTTAACCCTCCTGGGATCACCAACCCGGCGAGCAGAGGTGCTGAGCAGCTGCTACTTCCTGCAGCCCCTGTGCTCAGCACCTCTGAAAAAACAATTTGTGGGGCTTTTTTTTTTTTTTTTTTTTACCCTCCCTGTACATAAAGTGTCAGTAAAAGCTGGGGAAAAGGGGAGCCCCTGGAAGAGGCTGGATGGAGGGATAGCAGAGGGGCTGCAGGTGAGCAGGGGGAATGAGCCCGGGGCAAGCACCCCTGCCCAGCTCCGACAGGGTTGGAACCCTCGGATGCGCAGTGCCAGGAAGCTGAGCCCTGGGTACCGCGCTCTCCGGGAGGATGCAGCCATGTCCCGTTGCACTGCTCTGTGTGAAAGGTGTTGGGGCTGGGTTCGGTTCTGTTGTGTTCTTGTCAGACTGGACTTGTCTGAGAACTGAGATCTGTGCCAAGAGAGCTGGGACTTCCCCAGCACCATCCTTTAGGTCTTGCTGTGCAGACACGTCTCCAGTCCCCCTCACAAATGCTGTTGGCAAGTTGTTTCTCAAGTCCCAGAGAATTTTCTACAAAAAGTTTGCTTGAGGACAGATAAAACCTTCAATAAAACAGAGGATGGGCTTGACCTTGAAAAAGGAGGCGTGAGCACAAGCCGGCTCAGCCGTCAGCACCTCTGGAGCAAGATGCTCACCCAAGGCAGCTGTTTCCTGGGTATCAGAGCAGAACAGTGCAGCAAGAGAGGTGGGAGATGGCTCAGGGGGCTTCCCCTGCTCCACCCCAAACCTCAGGATCCCTGGTCCCAAGGCATCCCCATATGGCTCTGTGGCATCCCTGGTGTGGGACCAACCAGACCTGCAGTCTGGAAGCCATCCCCTGTCTCGGTGCTGGACTGTCGCTGAGTTTTCCTTCTCCCCCCGTCTCCCTTCATTTCCTTTCTGGCTCTGGCTGAGCTCCTTCTGCCGTTCGGAGCACATCGGCTGCTCCTGCTGCTCCTTCCCCACCTGAAGCCCTAATCCTCCGCCGGTGACGTCACCGAGGGTTGTTGTGGCAACGGTTGGGATGAGGTCAGGAGGAAGGGATGGCTTTTTCAGGTGGGGAAACAGGCAGCACGGCTGCCTTGGCTTCGAGAAACCAAAGCAGCTCCTTGCAAGTAAATCTTTGTGTGTAATAAAGGGGGAGAGACTGGAAAACCTCTGATGCCTGTCCAGAAATTGCTTCCAAAGAGAAGGGGCTAGGCTGGTCTCTGGGTGAGTCCCTGGCTCGGAAGGGTTACTCCCTGGATGCATTTAGTCTGTTGTTTTTCCATCAGCAGCTTTTTGAAGCGGTGGGGTTGGGGAGCCCTTGCAGAGAGTTTAAGGGCTGTTGGATTCCTGGTGCCTCGGCAGGAGTGTCTGCGTGCTGGAAACCCAAGGGCCAGAGGAGCTGGGGAGGAGGGATGGCAGCTTGCTGTTGTGAAGAGGGGTAGGGATGTGCTGGAAAAAATTCCTGGGATGAGGAAAATGAGGTGCAGGTAGAAAGCCCTTCCCTCACACGGAGAAGGATATGGAGAAGATTCATGCCTCAGTTTCCTCACCACCCAGGTGAGGATGTGCAGGCTGACACGGGGAGGTGAGCTGGCCCTTGCTGAGCCCCTGTGGTGCGGTTGGCAGCTCACACAGAGCAGTGATGCCAAAGCATCCCCTTCCCCATGCAAACTCCTCAGGCTCAAGCCCTACGGAGCAAAGCGCCAGCTCCTGCTGGCTGTGCACAGCCCCACATTTCAGATTGGGCTGAGACAAGCTGGGGTGCTGGGAGAGGCTGAGTTCTGCCTCCTGGGCGTTAGGTAGGGCAGCAGCAATGTGCATCCCCAAGTCTCTGCCGGAGCCAAACGTCCCTGTTCCACTGGCCCTGGCAGTGCTGGGACTTCTCCCAGGGGCAGCTTTGGCCCAGGATACCCGAACGATTTGACAGCAGCAGCTCAGCTGGATTTTCCGTGCTTGGCGCTGAATTTACAGTGCCAGATGCTGGAGCAATTGCTGGCTGGCTTGTTGTTCCAGCATGGTCTTGCTGAGATCAGAGCAGCAGAGCCCTGTCCCTGCAGCCAGAGAAGGGGACAATGGGCACCTGCAATGAACAGAGCAGTGGCAGCGGTCCTGGGGTGTGGGGAGGGGCTGGGACCCCCGGGAGGCCCAGGCTGAGACGAGCTGTGCCTTATCTGTCTTGATGGTCAGAAACCCCTCTGGAAATGGGGTCCTCTTGCTCTCATTGTGCCCCACAGACCCCCAAAAGTGGTCGCTGTGGATGTGCTGGGACCCCTTCTCCCCACAAGCTGCACCCCAAAGTGCTCTGCGATTTGTTTTCCCAAGGATGCTCTGCCTGGGAGCCATCCTGCATCCTCATCCTGGGGTTTTCCTCCCAGCTGGGGACCACAGGGACTTTGGGGATGGGGGATCCCTCATCCCAGCCCCTTTGGGGACCTGCTGTGGGTCTGTCCATCTCCCAGACCACCACAGAGTCCTTTTACCTGGCCCCCCCCCCCAATACTCCAGAGCTGGTTTAATCAGCTCATAGTTTTCATTTCATGCCTTTCTCTCTCTCCTTTTTTGAGGGGGCAGTGAAATTTATACAATATTTAAGCAGCATAGTGGAGTCCTGGAAGATATTATTAATGTAAAAGGGACAGGCTGGAAATGCACTTGAACCTGGTTACAATTAGAGGGTGATTTTTCTAAAGGTCAATGAATTCAGATAATATCCACAGGGGGGAAAAGAAATTTAATACCTTTTTAGTGAATTAATTAATTATAATATTATATCGGCTTGGGGTTCTTTTCCAGAGTGATTAAGGGAACGATCTGAAGGGAACGATCTGTCTTCAGAGAGGCTGGGGGAAGTCAGCGAGCGAAGGAAAGACTGACAGAGGGAAGGGAGAGAGGGGGAGAGTTTAATGGGAGAATAATGGAGCCTTTTCTTTCCTTTAAAAACTTACTGTATTTCCAGGCCACATGATCCTCGCCTGCTGGGTCCAGACCCTTTCCCTGCAGTCTCTCCAAAGGCCGTTGGAGGGATTATTTTGTATTTTTAGCTTTCCAAGGTAGCTTTGGATGCTCGAATGCTGGACATGGTGCAGGGGTGGCCGGACCCACTATGCCAACCCCCTCCCTGGTGCCACCAGCACCGTGCCCCAGGGCTGGCAAAGGGGTTCTTGCTGGGTCTGCATGTGGGGACACAGGGTCCCTATGAGCCACGAGGTCCCCAGGAGCCACCGAGAGCCATGGCTTTGGTGTGGTGCTGCTCCCAGCCCCCTGAAGCCCTGCAGCCCCAGCCCTCGGCGGTGTTGGTTTATCTGCAGCTCAGGCTGGAATTTACACTCTCTGCTAATCCAGCCAGCTCCAAAAATTAATTACAGCCTTGTACATTAAAAATTAACATAACCTTTCTGGATATATGTTCTTATAGCACAGGAGTGGGCCAGAGTACCTCAGCTGCCTGTAATTGGAGCTGCTTTTCTTCTAATTCTTTTCCCTCCCCTGTTTTTTAAGGATGTGGACGTTTGAACTCATTAATCACACAGCCTGGTAGCTGGTGAAGTTTAAGTTATGGCGTTTGGTCCTGGCAGAGTTTGCAGGGAAGTGGGGAGAGGAGGTGTCTCTCCTTCGTTGTGAAGGTTTAAGCAGGCGCAGGCGGGCTGGGGCAGGAGATGCCCGTGGTCACCTGGCATGGGCAGGGTACCAAAAACCCCGCAGGGAGGCTATTGGGGCTTGACCGCAGGGAGATGGGCTGGGAGGTCTTTTACAAAAGTTGCTCTACAGTCTCCCGCGGATACAGTTCTGACAGCTACTTTTACTCTAGAATAAAAGCAACCTTTTGGTTTGAGGCTATAGCACGTTGCCACCCTTCTGCTGAGCCACAGGCTTCGAACACCCCAGCCCAGCAGGTCCCTATGAAGCTGGACAGCTGGGGGGTGATGATTTGGGCTCCAGGGGCTGAGCTGAGCCCTGTGGATTTAGAGTTCCCGGTAACACGTGGCGTGCTGGTGATGGGATTGCTGGAGAGTTTCTATCTCCCGTTACAGCACAGTGTGCGTCGTGGGCATGAAGAGCATCCTCACACAGGGATTTGCTCTCTGCAGCTGCAGCATTGCATCCCTGGGCTCTGTCCCTACGGTCTCTGCTTTCCATCCCAGGGACTGGACCCCTCTGCCCAATGTCCCTCTGGGTGGTGGGGGACATCTCCCAGGAGGACCTGGCCAGCACCGGGCCCTGGGCGATGCTGCCGTGTCGAGGCAATCTCCTGGGGAAGGGGATTTGGAAGGACCAAATGGTGATGCTGGGATGTGCTGGTGGCTCAGAACTCAGGGTTCTGGCAGGATCCAGCACTGCCCCTGCTCTCCCACTCCTCCCAGGGCTGCATTTATCGCTCAGCAGGCTCCTTCCTCCTCCTCCATTGCCTCCAACTGGGCAGAGCACTTGCCAGGCCTTTGGGCACATCTTCTCTTCCCTCCTTCCCCATCTCTGCTCCTTCAAAACCTCACCATCTTTTATCAACCCAGCCCTTTCATTTCTCTTTCCTCCCCCTTCTCCAACACCCCCACCTCCCTCCCACCACCTCCACCTCCCTCAGCCAGCCAGCGACTGCCGGAGAGAGCCAGCTCGCTCCCATTGTGCTATCTTTGGGTCCTAAATTAAAATTTATGACATCTTGAAATGAGCAGTGAGGGTAATTTTGCTTCTGAGCGAAGATGCTAATGAGTCCCCTTAATGGCGTGAATAAGGAGTTGACGGGTCGTGTGTCACTTTGCGCAGCCCGTGCTGGTGGTGTAATGGCCGCAGTAAGTGTCTGTAATTATACCCTGTCTCGCTGTATTTTGGCAGCCGTTGTGGGAGAGCGGCTCAGCCACGGACGAGGGAGGGGGGAGGGAGAAGGGAAGAGGGAGGAAAAAAAAAAAAAAATCCCAGCACCTCCTGTGCTTCCTCTGTGCTCCCCAGACTCCTCATCCCCCCGTCTGTGCAGCTCCGGGGCCGTGGTTTTGCTGGCTGTGGATGCTTTGAGGATGGGCTACTCTGTGCTTCCTCTGTGCTCCCCAGACTCCTCATCCCCCCGTCTGTGCAGCTCCGGGGCCGTGGTTTTGCTGGCTGTGGATGCTTTGAGGATGGGCTACTCAAAAAAAACTTTTCTCCCCTTTCAAACAAGGTGACAAACCCACATGTCCCCTCTGCTGCGGCAGAGCTGCGGCTGTGACAGCGTGCCCGTGGTGGGACAGCAAAGACCTGTTGGACCCAGGGGTGTGGGACAGCCCTGCTCCCAGCTGTGGGGAGATATGGGGTCCAGCCTCACCAGCCCCCAAAATACAAGGTCCTGGCTCCATCTGGGGTCCCCTCCCATGGCTGGCACTAAGAGCCCCCCAGCTCTTCCACTCTGATGCTGTCCTGCTCTCTGCTTCCTTCCCAGATTATTTTTTCCATGGGGTTACTCTGGGGGGATTGTCCTGACCCTTTTTCGGTCCCTCAGGGGTTTTTCTGCTATTTGACGTGATGCTGAAAGCTTCCCGCAGAGTGACAGCCAGCGTAGAGGCAAGAAATATGTTCCTGTCCCTCCCTGGGGTGTAAAACCAGCCGCTGTCACCTGGGCAGGGGCTGAACCCCCCAGGGAGGTGGGGACATGGTCCATCTCTAGCGATGCTCCGTGCCAGCTCCTTCAGGGTCCCTTGGGATGCTGCCTCCAAGAAACCATGCCTGGGGCTTGGGACAAGGGGACAAGGGTGTCCCGTCCTGGCTGGGGGAGCTGCTCGGGAGCTGCTGTTTCAAGGAATCATTTTGCAGCCAAGCTCTGTGCGTGGATGTTTAGGATTCGTGCCACATCCCCAGAAAGGTTTTGGTCAACTGCAATGTTTGGAGGACCGGGCGTTGCTTCAAAAAAGCACAAACCGACTTTATGAAGGTTTTTATCTGCCCCACGAGATCATTCTGTGGACCACCTCACTCCCAAGCCTTCTCAAGACCATAAACCTTCCAGCCCATGCTCGAGTTGCTCATTTCTTGGCAATACTCGCTCAGCAAGGGGTGGGATGGTCGGTGGAAATGCCAAAGCCCCAGATGTCTGTGGCTGATGGATGCTGGATGTGCTGCGGGACAGGGCTCCAGCCCGGATGCTCTCTGGGACTGGTTGGTGCTTGGTGCAACAACCTGCTCCCTGCCCAAGTCAGGCAGAAAATGAACAGGTAAAGACCCAAACCACCCAGAAATCAGCTTCCTGAGCAAGCCAGGCTTTAATTTGCCAGCATGGGTGAAGCGTGCAGCTTTGGAGGAGTTTGCAAGCCCCGAGTGTGTGCTCAGGGGTGGATTTATGCATGGGAAAGCACCCGGGGCAAAGGCAGGGGTTTGCTGGAGGAGAACCTGACAACCTGCAGCTCCTGAGCCCAGCGCCGGACGGCTCCTGGGGTGTGTGGGAGCTGGCTGTGAATTTGGGAAGCCGGTTACCCTCCCAGCCGCTGTCAGGGCACATCCGAGCTCATGTCCTGCAAGCAGCCCCGTGCCTTCAGATTGAAAAATAGCGAGTGGCTGGCTCTGTTCCTTGTGTGTCTGGCCTCAGGAGCCTTCGAGCAGCTTGCAGAGGATGATTTACAAACTGCGGAGAGTTTCCTTGGTTTGTTTGTGTAGGTGGGTTTTTGTTTATGTGTCTCTTGAAGCCTCGAGAGCCCTGGACATATTTCTTCCTTTCCTTCCCCTGCCCCAGCCCACACCCTTCCTGAGATGAGGAATTCCTGGGCAATCCCAAGCCCAGAGCAGGGTGGGCAGCTGTGGGACCCCCTCACCAGGGCAGAGCCCCGACCAAGGGTGGATTTTCTCTGCGCTTTAGAGATGCTGCTGATACGGGCGTTGGGGTGGAAATTATTCACTTGGCTCTCCCCATCCTTCCTTTGAGTCTCCTTCTTGCTCTGGCATCACCAGCCACTGTCTTCAGCTCCCTGGGGCTTTTTGGGACCCTTTGCTGTCCCATCTTTGTGGCAGGGGGGTCTGGTGCTCGGTGGAGTGGCGGCTTTGGGCACAGCCCCGGTGAGCAGCACTGAGCAGCACGGCCAGCACTGGTCCCAGGTGTCCCTTTGGGGACATACTGGGTGGTCCAGCTGCTCTGCTGTTTTCCAGATTGGAAGGACATGGGTTTAGCTCTGGGCACCAACGTGCCATTTACTGGGATGATTAGGAGAATAAAAGCATTTTGGGTGTACAGAATATGCTGTGGGTGTTGCATCCTTGCTTTTAAGAGAGCCTGGGAGCTCCTTGGAGGGGAGGAAGCTGCCTGTGCATGGGCTTGGGCAACACAGGGTGGTCCAGAGCTGCTCAGAGGTGGCTGATGCTGGAGAAAACCCCGACAGCCCCGTTCTCCCAGCACCAGGGTCCTGCGTGTGCTGGTGTTGGTGGCTCTGTGATGGGTGGCCTGGGCGAAGGAGGCACCCTGGGGATGCTGGTGGCCGACGTGAGCCCCATCCCGGTGGGAAGCAAAGCTCTGCCGCGTCACCGGCTGCCTGCAGAATCAAAACGAGTGTCTGTGACAGAGCCACACGCGACAGCGCTTTAAAGGCCAATATCAATAAACTCGGGAGAGCTCCGACGAGGGCTGGCAAGCGGGCGCTCCCCGCGTCGGGGAGATCATGACCATTGAAATATTGAAGTACTTGCATATAAACTGTGCTTTCAAGTATTTTTGACAAGGGTACTAATTAAATCTTAATTGACACTGCACTAATTAGCTTCTTAATTACATGGAACCACATAATTAGCAGCACACTCTGTGCTAATTGTTAATTAGGAAAACCAGGCTTCCCCCTACCCACCCCATCCCTCCCCTCCTGTTGGTGCCTTTAACTAAAGAGCCTCTGGTGGGAGAAAGAGGAGGAGGAGGAGGAAGAAGAGGGGGGAGGAAGGCTGCAAAACCTGGCTCAGGGGGGTTGGTTACGCTCCCAGCACATAGCACTGGGACAGCATGTGGCTCCAGCTGGGGGTTTGGGCAGGGGGACAGGGACAGGGGGACAGGCACAGCTGTGGGGCTGAGAGGTGCTGTGGGCAGGAGTGGGGAGTGCTCGCTGGGGGCTGTTGGTGATAATGTGGTGGTGATGCAGCACAACCCTCCACCTGGAGGAGTCCCCATGGAGCCCCCCACCAGCCTCTCCCCCACCCTGGGGTCCCATGGGATGTGATGGTGATCCTTCATTTCTGTGCTGGGTTGGGTGACCCCCTGCCCCATGTCCATGCCCTTAACGTTCCCCAAAGAGGTGGTTTTTCCCTTTTGGCGAGTCTGTCCCTTTCCTCCATTTATTCCTTTGGTTTTTCTGGTTTTCCTGCCCTGCTCCATCTCTCCTGCCAGGCAGCAGGAGCCTCTCAGCGCTGGGGCAGCACTTTTCACTTAAACAGCCCCTTCTCAGCCCAAAGCCCCCCTTGGGGTTTCACTTGGCTGCTCGCTTTGCAGGGGCGAGGGCTCATCATCCCCAAAACGGGCACGCTGAGGGGGCTGCAGGCACTGCCCAGGCTGGGTGCTCGCAGGAACTGCT
>NW_010143366.1:8727-17261 GCF_000699245.1 Pterocles gutturalis
AGGCTTGCAAGGGGCTTGCACTGTGGGTCCACGCCAGCATCAGCTTGGTACCAGTTAACCTCAATACCTGGGTTTGGTAGGATTGCTCTGGATCTGGCCATGCTGCTGCCCCACAGACCGGTACTGCTACATCCTAGTCCCTACACTCCAGGGTGCCCCAGCCCCTGCTGCCCAAAACCCTCCAGTCTCACTGGGAACCAAAGCCACGGGGTGATGCCTGGTACCATGGCACACCGTGTCCAGCATCCACCACCTTCTCCGCATCTCCCAGCACCAAAAGCTGCTCCAGCAGCAGCCTTGCCACCCCAGTGCCCATCCCTGATTCAGGAGCAAAGTCAAAACCCCACAGCCTCTCTCTTCTTAATTTTATTTATTTATTTTATTTTTTAATAGCACACTTTTCCAGGAAATACAAAAACAGCCTCGCAGCTGCTGTGGAGCTTGTCTTTCCCAAGAGCCCGAAGGAGCAGGATGCGGAGTGTGGTGCAGCTGGGAGATGGCAGCCTCCAGTTTATGGGGAAAGAAGTGGAGGGGGAAAGAAAATATCTGTATTTTCAGGAGGGGTAAAGAGGAGGAAAAGAAAAGAAAAAATAATGAAGAGGTGAGAAAATTGTTCGCATTTGACAAATCTTTCTAATTAGGGGCCAATTATGTCCTCAGATTCCTAATTGGGATTCCGGCAGGTTTTCAGGCTTGTAGGGTAATTACAGGCTCGTAATTCTATTAAGATGGAAATTTGGGAGAAATACCTTATCATAACATTTAGATTTTGCCATCTGTGTTGATAGGCTGCAGCTCGGGTGGGAAGGGGATGCTCTCACGAGCCTGATCCTCAGCTGGCACCGGGCAGCATCACCACGGGCAGAGGACAGGATGGGGCAGAGGGGTCTGAGCATCATCTCGGTCCCATGGGGGCTTGTAGGGGTCCGTGGTTCTGGGTGTGTGGGGTTAAGGGAAGATCCCTCAGGCTGTGCTGGGGCAGGAGGACTGGATGCCCTGGGACCCATCCCTGTCCCATCCATTGCCACCACTGTCATCTCTGAGCATCGCCCCGGTATTTCCAACCAGAAATAGCCGCGGCAATTGCTCTCTGTCTTTCTCCCAGCTTGGAGGAGGGAAGAGCTCCCTTGCCTTCTGGGAAGCCCTGGTTTTCATTTGTATCAACCTTCATCTGGGAGAAAAAAAAAAAAAAAAAAAAAGGTGTAAAGTCCCCTTTGCAGTACCCAGAAAGCATAAATGGGCTCAGAGCATCCATGAGCTGCGGGGACGTGCTGGGGATGGGGCTGGCAGGGGCATGCCATGGGGCAGAGGTGACCGGGTTGTGGCAGGTTGGATTTTTTTCAGCAGCCAAAAAAAAAAAACAAAACTTGAACACCATTTCTCAATGGGAAATTCTCCCCCTTCTCCCAAAATCCAGATGCATGCTTGTCCCATGCCTGGGATGAGCTGCTGGGACACTCCTGTCCCCAGCCCTATGGCTGGAGACATGCATGCAGCAAAGTCCCCACGAGGGATGCTGTAATTTGGGGTTCCCCAGATTGTTAATGATAATATTTTGGGTTTTTTTTCCCCTCTTGACTAATGAAACCAGCTGCGGGTAATTATTTTAATCTGCATTACTGGGTGGGAATGCAGCTTCTTCTGGCTCTGCAAATTTATAATAACACTAAAAAAAGAAAAAGAAAAAAAAGAAGAAAACCCTCCTCTCCGTAAGAGTCTTGCTGCCTTTGATCTTTTGTGTGCGGGCTCTTATCGGGACGAGAGTAGGTTTACACGCTGGAAGATAGGGGAATAATACTCCACGGAGATAAGCTGCAGCCCCAGCTCTCCTTTGTGTGGCAAATTTGATAGTACTGGGAAAATGTTTACTGGGAGACTTGGGGAGAGAATTAGTCCCCAGCGCAGCTGAGAAAAAAATAATTGCTTTGCATGTTAATTAACGGGTGGTGGGCTCAGCGTCGGCCCCGGGATGGGGCGGGGGGACAGGGTTGGTTTTCTGGGAAGCCTCTTGGATTTCCCAGCACATCCCATGGTGGGGTGGCAGAAGTGACTTGTTATTGTCATGGCCACCAACTCTCATGGGGACATGGCAAAACCCCCCCTATGAATGGCCCGAGGTACCAGGTGTTAAAGCATTGAACTATTGGGGTGGGATGGGTGGCAAATGGAAACACCGGGGTGAGATGAGTGTCCCTGGGGTGTATTTGGGATTGTCACTAGCTTCAGCTCTGGGGTTACAGCAAGAGCCATGTGCTGGAGTGATGCTCAGAGCTTGAGGTTGCCCATCGGCTGCATCCAGCCCGGCCAGAGCATCCCAGTGGCTCAGGAGCATCAGCAGCATCATCCGGAGGGAGGGAGGAGACCTGGACTGCGAGAAGCCATGCACGAAAAACCTGCTGGATTTCTGCTGTCTCCTCCGAAAGGACTTTCCCAACTCTTAGTGGTGCCAGAAGCCATTTCCCAACGACTTTTTCAGCCTCTCCACATGTCCCTTGATGCTGGGCAAGGACACCCGGGGACAGGGAGGCTTGAGGGGAGCAACAGGGACCACGCACCTCCAGGACCAGGGTCACCCAGGAACGGCCCCCGCCACCCGCTGCTGCGTAATCGGTTTCCTATTAGTATAGCTTATTATTATTATTATTGTTATTATTATTAAACATCTCTCTTCTCCCAAATCATCTCGGAGCCGTAGCGAGGTCCCTGGTAATAGCTCCATAAATTTCAGCCATAAAAAGTAATGGAGGGAGACAAATGAGATAATTAGGAATAAATCTTGGCGAGGTCTCTATTCATCAACATCCCCCAGAACCGGCCAATATTCCAAATCATTAGCAAAGCCCGTAATTAACAAAGAGCCAAGGCTTCCAACGTTAATAAAGCTCGCTCAACTCTATATTATCAGGTAGCGGCTGACGAATCAGCCCTGTTAATATTATGGCCTTTGTTAAGAATCTTCTTTCTTTCTCTCTCTCTTTTTTAAAGCTAAAAACCCTGTGTCATTTTTTTTTTTTCCTCTTCTGCTAAATTTTAATTAGATTTTGCATGTGCATCTGTAGAGGGCAAGTGAGGGGACAAAGGGACAGGGTTTTTTCTTTTATAGCTGAGGATACTGGTAAAAGAAGAACCTGATTTTTTTTTTTTTTTTAATCTTACTACTTTTATTCATTACTGCACACCTCCACGCTCTTCTGCAGGGAGGAGAAATCCTCAAGGCTGGTACCAACGAACAACAAACTTTTATTTTTTCCTTCCCTTTCCCTAGAGCCAACAGCTCAGCTCTGCAAACCTGCAGCCCCCAGCCTGTGTTGGCTCATTGGGGCTAAAAGCAGAAGGGATTCACCAAAGAGCAGAGCAAGTGCGATGATTGCCTATTTCCCTACCACAGTTTAGAAATTCTGTGATTTCTGGAGTCTGCTCCCTGCCCCATGCTCCGAGAGAGTTTCCCCCATCCGCACAAGGGGTTTAATTAAGTGAGAATCCAGCGTAGGGGTGTTTTCTACTTTGTGCAACAAGATCGTGAAAGGGCATTTCATTATGTTTCTGCCACACGCAATTTTTTTTATGATGCTATATTGAACCATCATCAATAACCACCTTTATTGAACACGAAATGGTTTAGACAATAAAAAACCTTTATTGAAAATAATGTAAACATAAAACCGAGGGGACATAAACCACAACCTGGAACAGCGCAAACTTTATGGGATGTTACCGCAGGGATGTGTTATGCACACTCAGCAAACACCGAGCAGAGGGACCCAAAGGGACACCAAGCAGGGACGATCACAGCTCACACCACACTCTGCTTCATGCCCAGCAAGTCCCTCCTGAGGCCACAGCTATTTTTGGGATTAGAGCAGTTGTGTTAAGTGTCGGTGGCATCACAGGGACCGAGGACTCTGGTCCTCTGCTAGGGAAGGGTGTCGATGCTCATTCTGGGAGGATGAGTCTGGGGAGGGTCATGGCTGGTATAGAGGAGCATCAACCCCAGATGTGTCGCTGGGGCACTGAGCAGGGATGCACCCTGCCTGGGCTGCTACAAAACTGCTCAAAACTTTTTAAGCAGAAAAAAAATCAAGGGGCTGTTTAAGTGCAGTGGCCACAACAGTTCCCACTTACAACTGGGAGGTACTGCCTGGGATCTAAGTGCTCACCTCCATCATTTGCTTCCTTTCTCCCATGGACAAGTGTTTGCTCTCAGCGAGGGGGCTGAGGGACCGCTGGGAGGAAGCAAAGGCAGACTGGGGGATACAGGGAGGGACTTGTAAAATGCCGTGTGAAAATGAATCCTCTGAAACGCAGCCACAACTGTATGGTCACTGCTGGACTGCTCAGCCCTTTGGTGGGGGACAAGGGGATGGAGGATGCTGAGCCAGGGGTTTGTAGAGCCCTGGTGTGGTTCTTCAGGAGCAGAACCCCAAATGTCAATCGCTTTAGAAGCAACCCCAAGGTCAAGGTAGTTGAGCAAAACATGGGCAGGGCTGTGAGAGGCACCCAGGGACCCTCTGGCCTTCCCAGGGGCTGCGAGTTTTCGTAGAAGAGCAGAGACAGCAGCCCCCAAAGCAGCCTGGCTGCCACCAAGCCCCAACACAACCCCAGAAAACCATTTCTGTTATCTCAGATGCTACAGGGGAGCCCTGGGGCTTTGGAGGAGAGGAAATCCTAGCTGGGAAGGGAAAGTTGCTCTGTGCAAACAGAAAGCAGCAAGACTTTCAGGCAGAGAGCTATAACCAGGAGGATTCAACCCCCAAATCACAGAAGCCAGCTGCGTCTTCAGCCCAGCCTGTGCAACCCCACACAAGGGGAGGGTGATCAGTGTGCAGAGGAAATCAGCTTCCCCACCTTCCTATCACCATCCTGGGGTTAGCCCAACCACCTTTCCTGCTATTTACCATGGAAAAGGGAGCACGCGCTTACCCTGGCCGCTCATTGCAGAGCCTGTCCCACCAACCCCAGCAAAGGGAGCTCTTCTTTACTGGGAGCCTTTTATACCACAGGTGCTTCCCCATCCCCACCCCTTAGCAGGGAATTTGCTGCTGGGAGATTTCTTCCTCCATCTCCATCACCCCCTGCTAATCCCCAGCACCTGGCTGGTCCTCAGCCCCGAGGCTCAGCAGCAAAACCCACCTTGGATGAAAGCAGCCCCAAGGACCCCTGTTTGGTGGGGTGACACTGCTGCACCTGGGATGGGGCAGATCTCCAGGGGGGGTGTTGGAGCCAACCAGCGCTTTTGCTGCAAGCAAAGCCTCTGACATCTCTTTTTACTCTCACAATGATTTATTTTTTGGCTCGGTGCTTTTAGACTAGAAACTGCTTCACATCAAGTTGTGTAAAATCTTTGCAATGGGTGTCTTTGAATGTCACTAAGCTGAGCAATTCTGCAATAAAAGCAGATATTTGTGTCTTGATTTTCCCCACGAGGGACTAACCAGAGCCTCGAGGACCGACCACCATCCATCGGGCAACTGGGTCCAGTGCAAGCATAGTAGGGAGACTGGGATGGCCGTGCCTTCACTAGAGGGCAGCATCATGCCAATAAAATAGCCTCAAATCGCTGCGATTTTGGATTAGCCAGGTGGGAGCATCCAAAGAACTTCACACCTTGGGCGATCTGGTGTCGAAGTGTGCTGGGGGGGGGGGGGGGGGGAGGAAAGGGCTGTGCTCTGGCAGCTGCCAGGCTGCCCAAAAACCCCAAAACTGACATCTCTGAGACTGGCCGAGTCGGATGCAAGGGGCAGCCTTCGAGCTTGGGAGGGACCCGAGGAAACGTGCCAGGGGCTCACACGCCCCAGCTCCTCCGGGCTGCAGGAGGGAGATGGTTGCTTGCAACATCTGGAAACCATTTCTGAGCAACTTTGCTGCCTGGCGAGAGGAGAGCAGCTCCCTGGCTCGGGTGGGATTGCTGTGCACAACCAGAAGGCAGGGCTGGGATAGCCCCTGGGATCTGCTTTGTTGCAAGGAGATAAAAGGTGGCTGGGAGGCAGCACACACAGGTCATCCCAGCGCAGCCGAGCCTCCGGGTCCCAGCTGAGCCGAGGGGCTGTGCGCTCAGCACAGCGTATGCTGTGATGTGTGTATCCACCCTGACAAAATAAATCCTGAGCAAAATCACCGAGCCAGACACGTTGGATGTGTGGGTGGTGAGGCGGTTGCCCAGAGAAGCTGCGGATGCCCCATCCCTGGAGGGGTTCAAGGCCAGGCTGGATGAGGCTTTGGGCAACCTGGGCTAGTGGGAGGTGTCCCTGCCCATGGCAGGGGTTGGAAGTCAATGATCTTTAAGGTCCCTTCCAGCCCAAACCATTCCATGATTCCATGATATCTCCCCTTTGCAGCAGCGGTACTGAAGCAGGCAGCAGCACTATGGCACACACACACCCAGCACACCTTAAGAGTCAGAGCCTTAAATAAAAAAATCTTTCATTGCCCATTGCCAGGAACGAGCTCAGGCACTAACGAGCTTGGAAATCGATGGGGCTTGGGTGGAAATGGAGCTGGGACCTGCTGGGAGCCACCAGCACCCCTCCAGAGCCAGCAGTGCCAGCTACTAATTAACACCAAACGGCAGCGCAGGGGGTGGCTCCCGGATCGCCGAGGGGGCTGCCGAGCCCTGGCAATGGGGCAGGAGGTTCAGCTTTCCACAGGAAACCCAGCCCCAGCACTGGGCATCCCAGCGCCGAGGGGAAACCCACCCAGAGACAAACGAAACCCGGAGCCCACTCCTGGGGCACAGCCTGGAACAACAAGATAACACAGATGGTACCCCTGGGGCACGTATAGAAAAAGAGATATACCAAAAAAATGAGTGCACAAAGATATGTATGCAAGTGTGTGTGTATATGTATGGGCTCTCTCTATGTATACATGCATATATATATGTGTATGTGTGTATAAATATATATATATACACATACCATCAGATTATATAGAACACAATAGGGGCTGACACACACATATACACACACATATATATATATATATATACAGAGAAAATAGGGGTGCTCAGGTCACCTCCACATGCCACTGTCGCATCCGTGCACACGGGGGAAGCAGGGTGGGTGTGAGCAGGAGCCCATCGGAGGCTCGGTGTGTAAACAGGAGTGAATTAGTGCGTGGGAGGTGAGGGTCTGTTTGTCCCGTCCCGCACGTGTGCGCAACGTGTGCCAACTTTCCCTGCTTAGCAGGGACGAGCGCTTTGGTCTTCAAAGAAAAATGGTGCCACTTTTTTCACTCTATAACTCACCGGGGCCGTTCAGCACGTTTCTGTGTGGGGTTAAAGGTAGGGCTGAATTTTTCCTCCCAAAATATTCCTGCTAATGGCTTTCAAATGTTGGCATCCCCGGCGGGTGCATGCGTATGTGTGTGTGTTGGCTGCTGGCTCTGTCTCACAACACACAGCAAAAACTCCCCAGCTCCCAGATATTGAAGCTAACTCCATCTCCTCTCTGGTTTCAGCTGCGTTTTTAAAGAAAACAACTCCCACCGACTGCAGCAGGAAATCACTATTTGGGTTTATGAGGCACCTCTTCCTGAGGAGCCATGCGGAAAAGTCTCTTCTCGCTCTGCAAGGCAGGTATCCCTGTGCTGGAGAGGGAGCTCGGGGCCTCGGGATTGCAGACCAGCCCCTGGCATCATGAACCAACCCCTGGCATGATGCACCAGCCCCTGGCATCGCATGGCCAAGAGGGATGAGGTGACACTGGAAAGCCACTCGTGCAATGACTGCAGCTTTTGCTAGCAAAAAAAAAACAAAACGGAGATGCTCGAGCTGCTGGGGTTTGTATCAGCTCCTTGGATGAGAGAAGGGAGGTGAGGGATGAAGCCCTGTCTTTCGGTTGGCAGGAGTGTGTGCATGTTAAGGTGTTGAAGCTGTAGGAAATGTTATTAAAATAAAAAATAAAGTCTCAATTTTATTAGCAATGTCTCCTGGTTTGTGCCACTGTTCTGCAGGCATAGGGAACCCAGCACCCAGCGTAGGGCTTGTAGGCAGGAGCCCACATCTCCCATGTTTTCCTGACCTCTCCAATGCTGGAAAAGTCACCTGCTCCCCGTGTGACCCCATCGATCCATTCCTTCCAGCCGCCAGCTCTGCCCTGAGCCCCGGCACCGCACAGGAGGCAGAGCCCCCTTCGGATAGAGCCCGCGGGGATGCTGAGCTCTGGGATGTGCTCAGGCAAGGGAAATACCCACGGGGGCGAGACGGGGTCCGTGTGTCTGTCCAGCTCTCCTACAGCTGGGTTTCAACCTCGTTTCTCTGGCTTTGGGCAGCAGGCTGCATTAAACGGAGTGCTGGTCCCTGGCTATATGTGCCTGTATGAGTACATATGTGTACATATGAACCCCAGGGTCCAGCTGTGCTGTCCATCCTGGCTTTGTCCCTTGCTGTATCCCTTGGGGTCCCGGTGTTTCTGGGGGGCAGAGCCCTCGCCTGCCCTCTTTGCCCAGGTCCCTGGCAGGGCACACGAGTGAGGGGCTCGCCGGGCTGCTTGGCTTCACCCTGCTCCTCCCCAGGCACCCAGGAGAGGGTTAACACG
>NW_010143366.1:17338-17723 GCF_000699245.1 Pterocles gutturalis
CCGGGGCGGGTGGGAGGAGCCGGCGCTTGCAGGCAGATTGCCGCTTGGCAGCCAAACCCTCCGGCCTTTGCCAATTCTGCTCTGCTTCAGCTATCGCCGAGCTCAGACAGCTTCTGCACCCCCCTTCCCTCGAGACACGATAACTTTCTGTGTAATCTCCGCTGGCGACAGCAGCACCGAGCCGTCCCACCCCGCTTCCCCCATCCCCAGCTCCTGCCAAGCTCCCGCCGCACAAAGTGAAAGGGCCGGGATGCGGGCTGGCAGCATCCCTGCACCGGGGTGTGGGTCCCCATAACTGGGGGGAACTGGCAGCTCCGGGGCTGCCCCTGGCATGGGTGCATGCGCAGCATGAGGATGCCACAAAGGGACAGTTCGTTGGGGTTTC
>NW_010143366.1:17753-20562 GCF_000699245.1 Pterocles gutturalis
CCCTTTCCTGCAGCCTGTACGCGTGCCTGGAGCAGCAGAATTCGGCAGCCTGATATTTTTTCCTTCCTTGACATTGCTGCCTTTTGCTGCAGGGAGGTGTGAGATGCCACCTTGCAGCATCGTTGTGACACCCCACCTTGGTCCCAACCCTCTAGGACACAAGGGACCCAAGCCAGGTGCTTGTGCCGGCACAGGCGCCGGGATTTTTTTCTTTTGTTCAGCAGATGCTCACGCTTCTGGCAGGTTCAGGATCAAAGAAGAAATCAGCTCGGATGCCAAGGAGTGGGAAAAAGTGATGCTGCTGGGCCTGTGGCCTCAAGCTGGTTTTTTTGGGGAAGGGGGAAAGCAAAGGAGAGGAGCTGGTGGACCCGAAACGTTAATTCCTTCCAGCTGTTGTCAGTCTGGCAGGTTCTCAAAGGAAGTTTAATAGACTGCAGTCGTCTCCCCTCGGCCCGTCCCCCCATCGCTGCGCTGTGCGGAGGCAGCCCAGCAGAACCTGGGATTACATGAGCCGCTGTGTCTTCCAAAGACCTCCTTTTATTTTTTTTCCCTTTGGCTCTGAAAGTGTGTTCTTGTGTGTGTGTGTGTGCACGCACGCACATCTGCGATGCCTTCCTCCCACCGCCCCCCCCCAGCAAACCTGCCCCTGGGGTCGCAGGGAATTAGAAGGGACCTTCGGGGCTGCACGCGGGACCACATCGGCAGGGAGGAGGAGGAGGAGAAAGAGAATAAGGAGGAGGAGGAGGAGATGGCTTCGTGGGCCTCCTTGCTGGAGCGCTCCCCAGTCCGCCGTGTGAACTGGGAGGAAACAGGATGAAAAAAAGTATTTTGGAGTGGAAAATAAAAAATCCTCTCGCTTACTTTATTGATTGTGATTGTGGACAGAAATAGCTCGGGCTGTTGAAAGCAGCCCCCACCGTAGGAGCAGAGGCACATCCAAGATGCAGGGCTCATCCCGTCCAGCATCCTCCAGCCCCTGCGACACACAGGGAAAGGGGGTGCCCAGGAACCCCACAGCAATGGGGCCAGCCTGTCCCGAAGCCGGAGGGTTTCTCACCTGACTGCTGTGGCTCCTGCATCATTTCCAAGCCCCTAGTGCCCAGGAACCCCACGGCAATGGGGCCAGCCTGTCCTGAAGCCAGAGGGTTTCTCACCTGCCTGCTGTGGCTCCTGCATCATTTCCAAGCCCCGTCTTGTCCATCTTGCTGTACACTGGCTGCATCTCTAGACGTGCTCAGCATGGGAGCCTGGCAGCGCAGATGCAGCCCCGGAACGCGCAGCCCTGGCAGTCTATTAGCAATTAGACAATAAGCTCCCATCGTTAATACACCCGATGGCTCGTCCATAATAAACGGCCAGCAGAGAGCATCGGCCAAGAGCACCAATCATGCATTGCCCATCTCCTGGGGGGACCCTGCCACTGAGCTCCTCTAAAACCAGTAGCACCAGAGCAATGCTAATTTAGGTGACTGGAGTGTTTCATGAATTTTTGCCTGTTTCACTGAATTGATTCGCTTAAGACACCAAGCGAGGGGCCAGGGAAGGAGGGCAGGTGAGACCAGGACTGCACGGTGCTAAGGCTCCCAGCTCCCAGAGAACCATAAAACCCAAGTGCTGGCAGGAGAGTAATTAGTTAAAACCCAGCACATCTGTTGTTAATTAATTCCTAGGCAGGAGGGTTTAACTCTTGCCTTCCCCAGTGCTTTGCAAGGTGGATGGCCAGCATCAGCTTGCATCCAGAGGAAGGCTTGAATTTTGTTTTTTGAGCACTTTCCAGGAACTTGCGATGCTCTGGTCCATCATTCCCACATCCCAGAACCATCCCTCTGATTTTCAGGAGCGCTTGGGACATGAGCAGAGCAGCCAGTGCTGCTCAGGCCAGGGAACGTGCTCCAGGCTTGGGCAGGGGCTGAAAAAATTCTGGCTTTGCCCCTGCCAATGCCCATTCCCAAGGAGCCAGTGGAGAAGGTGAGACCTCTCCGAGGGCAGGTTTGCAGAGCATCGACCGCTCTGCAGGGCTGAGCTGCGCTTGTGGGTAGCCCTGTGCTGGCAACTGCTATTTTATTTGCATTTTTTGAAGGCAGCCGTCACTCAAGTACATTCAGAGGCGTGAATATCACATACATCCAGCAGTAAATCTCGCTCCATGAAGAGCCCAGCTCTGCTCCCTGCCTCCCTGCTCTGAGTTTCCAGCTGTGGTGGGGGGACAGAGCTGACGCACAGGGACCTGGTCCCTTGGGAGCTGCGTTAAAAGAGAGTTTGAAGTAAAGCAGGGGAGGGGGCTGCTTGGGGTGCTTTGGGTGCATGGGGTGCGTGCAACCCCCTTCCCACGCCAGGATACAATCCCGCACAGCACGGCCAGCCCGCAGGGTCCTCCCGCAGCGGGGGAATCTGTTCCCCATTAAGTTACTCCAGCAGCGCTGGTTACTGCAGAGAGCAGCCCTGCCAGCTCCAACCTCCCTAATTAGCACCACGAGTGAGGCCAGGCTGGGGAAAGCCAGCGCCTCTGTCCCTCCTTGCCAAGGATGCAAACAGTTTGGAGCAGAGCCTCAGCCAGAGCCCGTGGAAAAGCTCCCACTGCCCCTGCGAGTGCCGGATGGGGCCCCGGTCCCATCCATCCCAGGGTGGGCAGATGCACATCCCACCCCCCGGCCCCCCGCTCCAGGGCTCAGCCCAGGCAGCCGTGCCGGAGCGAGGGCTGATAGTCCCAATCCATCACCCTGCGTCATCCCCACTGTGCCAGGGTGGCAGGAGGCTGCCCGCTCCATCCTCTTCCCCACCCCATGCACTTGCCCAGCCCTGGGCTCCC
>NW_010143366.1:20612-21418 GCF_000699245.1 Pterocles gutturalis
GGCGGGGGGGCAGAAGCCCAAGTCCCCAACCCAGCCTGTGTCGCCATGACCAACTGACCCATTTGGCCAAGGTTTTGAAGTATTTTTCCCTCCTCCTTCAACTCCAGCCCAGGCATCAGCCTCACTGGGGTGGCTGAGCCCCCCGAGGGACAGCGACGCTCGGGGAGGGGGGGTCCATGGTCTCTCACCCGCACAGCATGGCACGGCACGGCACGGCACAGCTGGTGGTCCCATGGCACGGGTGGATTTGGGGGGCTGCCAGCTCCCGCAGCTTCGTGCCAACCCCTGGGCAGCGTGCGCCCACCCCAGCCCCGCAGCCAGGAATTTCCATCATTTATTTTCTCCTTTAGGGAAGTCATGTCGCTGGGGCAGATGAAGCCGCTCAGGGGTCCCGCTGCAGGGCAGAGCCGCAGGGGATGATGCTGCAGCACACCGGGACCTCGACCTGTCCCCTGGAGTGAAGAAGTTCTCATGCATTTCTCCTCCTGGCACAAGGACCAAAGCAGAAGCACCCTGGGGGTGTCACCGAGCTGTCCCATGTCCCCATGGCCAAAGAAGCCCTGCAGCCTCCGCACCAGCCCCCTTGCCCCATGCCTGCAGCTGGGAGCAGGACGGGGTGCAGGCATGGGGGGGGACACTGCATGTGGCCCACGATGTGGCAGCCGGCGGTGAGAAATGAAGAAAGACCTTTATTTACAGTAACAAACAAAAGGGACCAAAAAAATAAAATACTGGGACACTTCTCTCCCCTTCTCCCCCACCCTTCAATGGGGCGTTTTCCACCCCCACCCAGCCACGAGCCCTGT
>NW_010143366.1:21555-21906 GCF_000699245.1 Pterocles gutturalis
AGCTGCAACCCCGCTGCAGGGACCAGTGAAGGAAAATCTCCACCCCAGCTGGTGAAACAGGGAGGGGAGCAGGCTGTGTGTATTGCACTTGGCTGAGCTCAGCACCGAGGAGGGGGCTTGCAGGATGTGTCCCACAGCACAGAACCCCCTGTGAAGGCTTCAGCATGTCCCAGTGCCCCGTGGGGAGCAAGGCTCTGCCCCAGAGTGTCCTGGGGGGTGAGGATGCTCTGTGTCCCCCCCCGGGTAAACCAGAGGGATGCACCCGCAGGACTGTCCTGGGGCAGCCCGGGGTGGTGGAAGTGGGACAGGGTGTTCCCAGTGTTGGGCCACCAGCGGGGCACCTGGCGGTAC
>NW_010143366.1:21987-25341 GCF_000699245.1 Pterocles gutturalis
CGGGATGCTGGCTGTCCCCAGGGTCCCCACGGATTCACCCTTCCCCAGGCAGGATCTGAGCCCAGCTTGCCGGCTCCGAGGATGAGGTTTGCAATGGGGGGGTATTGCTCTCCTCCTTCGCCAGGCTCTGTTTTTCAGCCTTTCACACCTGGGTGTCCCCACCACTGGCTCGGAGACCGCCTGGACCCTTGGCTGCTGCAGGAGGGATTTTGGGGACCCACTGCTGGTCCCCGCGGTGATGCAGCCCCTCAGGAGGAGAAGCAGAGCCCGCAGCACTCCATGCAGATCTCCAGGCAATCGGCCGACTCGCAGCAGGCGTCGATGATGCCGCAGTCCATGTCGCAGGGCAGGTCGCAGTCCGCGCACTCGCCCGAGTTGCAGCAGCAGCAGCAGATGCAGGAATCCTCGGAGGTGCAGGAGCCGCAGGTGGCACAGTCCAGCACGATGTTGCAGAGGGTCAGGAACTCGCAGAAGAGGCAGGAGAGGATGCAGTGGACACAGCAGTCTGCGGAGGAATGGCCAGAGAGTGGGCAGGGTGGAGGGGACTGGTTGGGAGAGACAGGACCCTGTGGAGAGATGCTGAGCCCCATAAGGGTGGGAATCCTCCCTTGGGAATTAATGGAAAGGATGGGAAGAGGGGCTGGGAAGATGGATGCTGAGCCCCATAGGGGTGGGAATCCTCCCTTGGGAATTAATGGAAGGGATGGGAAGAGGGGCTTGGAGCCAGGCACTGCTCCAAGGGTCTGCCTCAATGCCCAGGGATGTGCCCAGCTGCCTAGGACATGCCCAGACCCCAGGAGAGACCCATTTTGGAGGACACAGATGACCCTACTCAACACCCACCCTGGAAAAGGCTGCCAGGATGGGAACTCAGCAAGTGCCCAGATCTGGGGGTCCCGTTTGGGCTGGAAGGATGCTACATGAGAGACCCCAAGGGACGCAGAGCCAGAGGAGAACGGCTGGAAAGGGACCGGTCGGGGAGAGCCCGTACCTTCTTGTGCCTCAATAGGGATGTGGGAGGAGGCTGACTTGGAGCTGCCCTTGCTCTTCTTGCTGTTCTGGCTGTTGATGGAGTGGTGCGACTGCAGCTTTCGGTGGGGCTTCTGAGCGCTGGGGACTGGGCGGAACACCCCGTTCCCCGCCTCCCCGTTGGCACCGCCTGGACCGCCCAGCACCGTTCTGCAGCAGGAGGCTGGGGGGCTGCGGGGATGCTCGCACCTGGGGCTGGCCTGGGGGAGAGAACAGAGTTACCCCACTGAGCCCCCCTGAAGTGCTCCGCCGGGGGAGAAACCCCTGCTGGGTCCCCTGCCACCACACGGGAACCTGGTCCCCAGCTGGGCATGGGATGGCCTCACGGGTGCTGACAGATGGATGGGCTAAGAGGATGGAGATGGAAAAGGAGATGTGGGAGGAGAGACAGACAAGGGAAGGAGACAGGCTCCAGAGAGAGGGAAAACAGAGCAAGAAATAAAGGCTTGGCATGAAGGATGTACTGCAACAGCCAAAACTCAGCAGAGGACCTGGAGGAGGAGGTCTCAGGGGACCCAGAGCTGCCAGCACGGGCAGGAGGGATGAAGCCACCGAGGTGGACCGGAGCGGGTGCAGAGGCATGGCAATGCACGCTCACCTCGTGCCAAGCAGTGAAGAGAAGAGCCTGTGGCTGCTTCCAGCTGAGAGCCAGCCCCATGGCCAAGCCACCATCCCACCAGCCCTGGGCACAGCACTGCCAGCCAGAGCTCCTGCCCATCCCCATCACCCTCCATAAACCCAAAGGAGATGGAGCGCCACGGGAGAGCTGGGCTGCTCATCTCCCCAGGACTGTGTGAACTGACCACTTAATGAAAGGTCTCCCCAGCCTCTGGCTGAACTTCTCTGCAGGAGGAGGAAAATACCGATCTATCTGCTCTGTCTGCGCCTCCCTCCAGCCCCGCTCTGCTGGGGTGCTGCCGGAGCCAGTGGCACAGCTCAGCCCTTCGCTCCTGCCCAGCATCGCGTCCCTCCTGCAGTAGGGGACAGGACTGGGAACCCAGCACAAGGAGGGGAGGGGGTTCGAGCATCCATCCCCCACCGCTGCAGCAATGCCAACTGAAGGCACAAATAAAATCCCTCCGGACGGTGCTTTGGCCAAACTTTGATTTTCCTCCGCCGCCAGTAAACAAGGGATGATTCAGGCGAGAGGCTGGAGGGTAAAAGGCATCTCACCGCCGGGAACAGGAGCTGCTTTCTGTGCAGGGTGGCCGCAGGGCATGGGGGGGACCCATGGGGTGGAGGGGGGCACAGACGGTCCCTGTTCTGCACCCGCCCTCACCGGCAAAAATAAAATAGATGGAGGTTAAAAAAACACAAGCGCACGGACCCAGCGTCCGGCTCTGCCAGGCTGAGCTGGGCTCAGACTGCGGAGGGAGGTTTAACCGGGTGCTGGGGGGAAATGCTGGGTCTTTGATGTATCCTGGGAAGAGCAATTAAAATAACTGGAGCCGAGCTGGAAGCAGGAGGACAGAGAGGAGAACTGGAAAACAGGTCTTGGACTAAATGGGAGGTGTCCCCCCAAAAACCAGCTCCTGGGGGGAGTTGGCTTCCCTGGGTTTCTCTGGGGTTCGCAGCAGCGTGCGGCACGCTCGTGTTGGCTTTCTCCATTTCGCTGCATTCCTCAGATTAAACTGTTTGTAAATCAAAATCATACTCCGGCTCCGAGTGGCAGGGAGAGGCAGGCAGTAATCCCCCCCTCGTTAGGAAAAACTGCTTCCATTTTTTAGGAGAGCTCTTCTAAAAGACACATCTTCAACCCCAGGCTTCAATGGAGCTGTGTCCAACGCTCCCTAACAACACGAGTGTCAGGGCAGGAGCGGGGGGGTCCAGCCCCCTCGACGGCCCCCACCGCATCCACCCAGGGTGGGAAAGCGCCTACCTTCAGCTTCTCAACAACCAAAACCCTCCTGGACGTTCACTTTGTGTTTCACAACCCAGACGATGCTCCCCAGCACAGCTGCGGTGGCGATTCCCCCGTGGCAGCATCACCAGGGCTCGGTGGGCAGATGCCCACTGGTGCTCACCCTGCTGTCACCCCCCCAAAACCGGCCAAAGCCTCTCTTCCCGAGCCGCTAACCCATCTTGGCCAAACCAGCACATCGGGACCCCCTGAGCGGAGCCTGCTGCTGGGCTGAAACTCAACACCCCGAGCCCCAAACCCGCCATCTCCACTCCGCTTGCTCCTGAATTACAGAAAACTTATTTAAGAACCATGGCAGGATTTGACCGGCGGCGCTGAGCCTCGGGGGAGCTGGTGAAGGACACGACTCTACACATGCAGCCCCCTCCCCAGCCCTCCCTCCTGACCCTGCAAATGCCAGGCTG
>NW_010143367.1:0-1065 GCF_000699245.1 Pterocles gutturalis
GGGGCGGGGCGGGGGAGCTGATTGGTTGGTGAGTTCCGGTGGTCAACAGCCACCCATTGGCTCGGTCGATGGCGGGCGAGTGGACGTGGGCGGTGGCGGGGTGGAGGAGCTGATTGGTCGCTCGCTTCCGGTGGTCAATGGCCACCCGTTGGCTCGGTCGACAGCGGACGCGACACACGTCTATGACACACGTCCACATGTCCCCAACACACGGCCATGACACGCCTCCGTGACATGCATCCATGACGCGCGTCCACATGTCCCTGACACGTGTCCATACGTCCATGACGCGCGTCTCCACGTGTCCCCAACACATGTCCACACGTCCATGACACACGGTCACGACACAGCTCCATGACATGCATCCATGACACGCATCCACACGTCCCTGACACATGTCCACACGTCGATGACACGTGTCCACATCTCATGACACGTCCACACGTCCATGACACACGTCGATGACACACGTCCACACACCCGTGACTAACGCCCATGACACACCTCCACACGTCCCCAACACACGTCCACGTCCATGACACACGTCCACGTCGCCGACAGATGTCCGCACATTCATGACGTGCGTCCACGTGTCCACAACACGTGTCCACACGTCCATGACGCACGTCCACATGTCCCTGACTTGCAGCCATGACACACATTCACAAGTCCATGACACGTGTCCCCAACACATGTCCACGTGCCCATGACAAATGTCCACGGCACACGTCCATGACGCACGTCCACACATCCATGACACACGTCCACACATCCATGACATGCATCCACGTGTCCACACGTCCCTGACACACGTCCACACATACGTGACACACATCCATGACACGTCCCTGACACATGTCCACACATCTGTGACACATGTCTACATGTCCCCGACACACGTCCCGATGTCCATGACACACGTCCCCGACACACGTCCCCAACACACCCGCGACGTGTCCCAACACCCCCCCGTGTGTGCACACTCCCACTAGAGGGCGCTGTTGCCCTGTTCCACTCCTGAGGGCGGGGCTACTGGCTGGGGGGGGTGTGGCTAGGAGGTGGGTG
>NW_010143368.1:0-1092 GCF_000699245.1 Pterocles gutturalis
ATGGGAGAGGGTATGGCATGGCTCAGAGGCTGCGTTTCCTCAACAAAGATTGACTTAAAAAGAGACAAACCCGTCCCAGCCCCGTCAGCCGGCCGGGGTTCTTCTTTCCTTTAAAAAAAAAAAAAAAAAAAAAGGGTTAAAAACACCCTTAAAGGCTGCGGGGGAGCATGCTGTGAGTAATATTTTCGGGGTGTTTACACAACAGCATGGTTTCTGTCTCCCAAAAAAAAAAAAAAAAGACTCCGAGGGTGGGTTTTGTTGTTGTTTTGCACTTGTGAGTCACTTCCAGAGGGGAGCGGGAGCTGACGCCTGTTTTTTGAAAAGCCTCGAAGGTCTGAGCGCGGCTCCTTGCACTGCATGTCTCACCCACGCCTGCTCCTGCCGCCCCGATGAAGCTCAGCATCCCCAGGGCAGGCTCAGCACCCTGGCTGCCCCCCACAGCACCACTCTATCCAGTAGCACTGTCCCGGCTGCTCTGACCCCATCCAAATTGAAACCAGTTGCTCAGAACTAAGCGTTGTTCGCCCTGGAGGCAGAGGTAGGGAGAATGCCGCCGTCTTTGCACACAGAGCGGGCACACAACCTCGTACCTGCGGGAAAAGTCAAGCTGGGGGGCTGCCGTGCCCCAGAGATGTGGGTCAGACCCAGGGCAGGGATGCAGGGACCATCCTCAGAGGGAGCGGTGGTCCGGGGGGGTTGCAGCATCCATCCCAGAGCCACGCTGTGATTTTTTCTAGCCCAGTCTCCCAGGCAGCTCACTGCGCTTACAGGCAGCGAGGTGGGGATGCTGCTCTCACGGCCCTATTTCTGCCGGGAAACATCACATCATGGCTCGGAGCGGGTGCCCCCCTCCGCACGGCCACGGTCACCGATGGAGAAGCAGAGGAGGTGCCCGGTGCTCAGGGTCACCGGTGAACTCCGGGGCTGTGGTGGCAATCCCGCTCCCTTCCAGCCTGGAGCCCATCCCCCTGGCTTCTGGGCTGGGAGCTGGGTGTGGAACTGGCCCATGGCTCTGGAAAAGCTGGTTTGCCCTCTGCCCCTGGGGAAGGATGGAGGCGGAGAGGGGGAGCACGGAGCCCTTTCCTCCAAGGG
>NW_010143368.1:1226-2278 GCF_000699245.1 Pterocles gutturalis
GTGGGGTGGGGGGAGCCTGCACCACCCTACCAGGGCCCTGGGACCCCCCTGGGGATGCCCCGAGGCCCCCGGCGCTGTGCCACCCTTCGTCTTGTTCCAACTTGCCGGTGCCGGCAGCCTGTCTGGGATTTCAAGGAGCCCAGATTAAATCTGGAGCCGCTCCCCTCCTTTTGGGGAAAGGAGACAGGCTCTGTGGGGAGGGCTGGCCAGGCTGGTGCTGGGGACGCTGGAAGCACTGGGTGATTCAGCAGTGTCCGTGCCATGGGCTCGGGGCAGGATCCTGCCTGGCAGCCGCATCATTTTGGTCCCCAGCCGGTGATGGGAGGATGCAGGTGGCATCCCCAGGAGGGATGTGGCTGCAAACCCACCCTGGGGGAAGGCAGGGAGCGGGGACGGGTGAGACGGGGAGGTCTGAGCACCCAGAGCCTCACCCAGCTCCCAGAGGAGCAGCCACCACGTGGGGCTGGTCATTAGGGCCATGGGAGTGGGGACCCCCATTGGGGTCCCACTGCCAGGGTCCAGCCCCGCAGGCTTGGACATGTTGCTCCATCCCCGTGCGTTGGCCTGGGCTCGTTGCACCACGGCATTGTCACAGGGTGTTGGCGGTGCGAGGGGACGTGTGGCAGGGACCGGCACGGGCCAAAGGTCTGTTTGCAGAAGGGACACGGGCGCAGCAGGGGCGGTTTTGCAGATCCCGGCTGTGCGGCGGCGGGAGGAAGGGTCGTGCCTGCACGAGGTGCTCCGCGTTTTGGGGCAGAAAATCCCTGCACCCAGCGGTGTGGTGCTGCCAAATGGGCTTGGGGGTGTAAAACAATACACGAGGGGCTCTTCTAGGCATCACTCTTAGTGATGCTTTTGGTTTCTGTCCCATGGACCCTGGGCAGGGGCTGGTCCCCGCTCCAGGCAGAGAGAGGAGCAGGATGAGGGTGAGCCCGTGGGAAGGGCTGGAGTAGGGCAGAAGCTGCTCGTTTTGGCTGAATTTTAATTCCAAGAGGCATTCCTAGAAGAGAAACCCTGGTTCTTGTCACCTCCTGTCCTTGCTGATACCCCAC
>NW_010143369.1:0-3728 GCF_000699245.1 Pterocles gutturalis
CTGCCCCTCGGATGCCCTCGGTTCTGCCTGAGCGTGGGTGCCGGGAGCAGCTCTGCGGGGGAGGAGCGGCGTCTGCAGAGCTGCAGAAAGAGGGGCTCTGGCGAGGGGCGATCTACGGTACTAAAGGTCACTGCTTCTTTTCCTCTCCCAGAGGCCGTGCTGAGGACACAGTTGTCTATTGCCCCCCTGGGGATGGCGTTGTCCGCGCCTGCCTCAGGCTGGTGTGGGGTGTCTCAGCCTGGCCCTGCTATCCTTGCGACGTGGGGGGTGAAAACGGAGCAGCAGAGCACTGCCTGGCCGTGGGCAGGAGCTGCTGACGCTGGAGAAGCCAGATAAAGGTAAAGAAGAGCAAAGCGAAGGCCATCTGGCTGGCAGCTGCCTCACAAGACATCTCCTATGCTCTAGAGCCCGGTGTTAGCTTGACAGGGCACTTTGCAATCCTTTTTTGCCCTCTGAATTCTTCCTGAGTCCATATCTGTTACCCTGGTTGGTCCTTCTGTTCTCTCATCCATTCAGTGTGCCTCCATTCGGTTTGTGGTCCCCTGAGGACATCTGTACTTTTTTCAATTCCCTTTTGAGGTCATTGCATCCCCAAGATTTCTTTGGTCTCTCTGGCCCCTTCAGGACCTCTGTAATCCCTGTGACAATGCTTATTCTTCTGTGAGAACCTTTTCTGAAGCTGTTTTTGTGCTGTCTTATAGTATGCTTTTATTTGGTATCTGGTACCTGAAAGATGTCTCTCGTTCACTCAGATCTCAAGTTTTACAGAGCAGGCAATAAATAGCCTTCATCTGTTTTTATCAACACATTTCTTGGGGTGTTGTTTGTTGTATTTTGCAATTCATTTTTGTTCTGGCTACTTAAGCATTAATTAGGCTGCTTCGTGCAGTTTCAGATACATTTCTTGTATTTCCATGGTTTTTTGGTGTTTTTTGTGCTTTGGGACTCATCTAGTTCTGTTAAGGGACTCAATTAGAGAGACCATCAAGGTGACTCTGAATTGTTGGTGATTTACAGTAAATACCGGAGATATTTTTGAGAAGGGATTCTTATGGGATCTAATTCTGCTTTGCCATTCAGTCCTACCCAGAAGGTAGTTCTGGTAGAAGTTAGGTAGTATGTGCAGTATTGCTAGAAATGAAGTGTAATCCCATAGCATTTTTTTTTAATAGGAAACTAAAGCACATAATTTTTGATAATAATATTCTTATTGAATTTAATGAACTACTTTCCTACATAGCTTAGTATGATACCTGTCTTTTTCTATCTATGCCCCCCAAAAAATTAAGTTTAATTCCCTACCTGCTCACATTGCTGACGTGATAGATGTAGCTGTAGTGAAGGAGCGGATGCTGTGGTTTCCAGTCAGGGCCGTGTCTCTGCTCGGTGCTTTGCCTGCTCTTCCCTGAAGGCTGGTGACAAAACTGCGGCTCCTCGGGCCCCTTTCTGCCTGCGGTGGCCACCCCCTGCCCAGCTGTGTGGGACAGGGCTGGGCAGAGCCTCCAGCCTGCACAGCCCCTAGGCTGGCCGTGTGCCTTGGGGCCTCTTGTGTCACAGCACTGCCTGCTGGGGCTGCCGGGGCACTGTCCTGTGCTGGAGCTCTCTGGGCTTTGTCGTATTTCCTGGGTTTGAGTTAGAGGGTTTTTTGCACTGACGGTCACAGTTCCCGGGACACTGGAGACTGACCGAAGGCACAAGCGAGCGCCTGATGCAGCCACTGACCCTGGAGGCGCAGCATGGGAGGAGAGCGAAGCTGTGCTGGGGGAGAGGGTGGGTCTGGTATGCAGCTGTTGGAGTGGGGGAAAGAAGAGGAATGGGGTGTACTTCTCGTGGGTATTGCCGTTTTTTTTCTTTTTCTTGAGCTTGCTGATGCGACTACCTCAGCATGGCAGATTGGGGTGCAATGCACAAATTGACAAGGTTAGCAGAGCTGTGGAGTCAGGATGGGGATAGCTTGCTGTTCAAGGTATTTGTCAGCATCTGGTTGACTTTGTTTTGTGCTGCAGATGCACAACAGGGAGCCAGACACTGAAGGGAGATGGTGAGTGGAGCATCAGAAGAGGGTAGTTCGGCACTCAACAGTGGAGGGAATAGTTCCATTTAACTACAGCTTAGTGGTGAGGGTGGTTCAGAATAGGGCACATTAGGCTAGAGAAGAGAGGGTCTGCGGTTCTTTATGCAAAATGCGAGCGTGTGCTGGGCAGGGAATCTAGGTGGTTTTCCTAAATGGAAACAAGATCTCTGGATTTGTTGAACTATTGCTTCCCATCCAGGTGATGCATGTGATAGTGCCTTTGCAGATGCAGAGGGATAAGCCGTGCACCAAAGGGCAGCAGAGCAGAGGCGAGCAGAGCGCTGTAAGAAGGTGGGTTGGTGCATGGTGTTGGAGAGAAGATGTGACTGGTGGCTATATGACTAATGCATACATTTTGGTTTTTCTTTTATTTTGAAGGTGTGATGCAATGATATTGTCACCAGAGGAGATACAGGCAAGGTGAGCTAGTGGGCTGAAGGAGCAGTTATTTTTCTGGTCTTGTATTGGTGCTGAAGTTCCACAGGTGATAGCCAAGCCTCAACATGGAAACCTGCAAATGGCAGAGGCCAAATGGGTGAGTGGCTGAGGTAAACGAGTAGGAGATGGGAATATTGGTGCAGGCAGGCTGCGGTTTTGGGAAGTATCTCAGCATATGTCTTTTGCCTTGGTTTTTGCAGGCACTGCAAGCAGCCTCGGGGGTCAAAGCTGGTGAGTGGTCTGAGAAGGCAAGGCGGTTGGCAGCTGGGTCAGCCTCTAAGAGCAGAGAATCACGTGTGTGCCTTTGGAACTGGATGAGCATTGGAGGCGAGGTGGGTAGCAGCGAGGAGGAGCATGGGGCTGGTGGTTTCTCACAAGTGCAATGATTGTTTTCTGTCTTTTGGTATCTTAGGTGCCACAAGTGATGATGGCCACAGTGTCCGACACTGGAATCGGTGCAGAGCAAGCGAGCAAAAGGCCATGTTGCTTTTAACAAGGAGGGTGTTGTGGAAGAGGTCTGTGTAGCTCTTGGTGTTTTGTGTAGAGGCCAGAAGGCGTGGGAGGCTCAGAAGGGGTGGGAGACTGGAGGCCGGGTAGAGGCTAGAAGCGAGGGGAGGCCAAGAAGGGGTGGGCGGCTGGAGGGCAGGTAGAGGCCAGAGGGGTTGGGAGGCTGACACGGGGTGGGAGGCTGTAGGACGGGTAGAGTTCCGAAGCGAGTGGAGGCTGAGAAGGGGTGGGAGGCTGAGAAAGGGTTGCAGGGTGGAGAGTGTCTAGAGGGCAGAAGGGGTGGGAGGCTCAGAAGGGGTATTCTTCTTCGTTTTCTTCATCTTCTTTGTATTCTTTGTCTTCTTCTTCTTCTTCTTCGTCATTGTCTTCTTCTTCTTCTTCTTCATCTTCTTCCTGGGGCCCTCCCAGTGCCGGAGGGCAGGTAGAGGCCAGAAGGGGTGGGAGGCTGACACGGGATGGGAGGCTGTAGGACAGGTAGAGTTCCGAAGCGAGTGAAGGCTGAGAAGGGTTGGGAGGCTGAGAAGGGGTGGGAGGCTGGAGAGCCGGTAGAGGCCAGAGCAGAAGGGAGGCTGAGAAGGGGTGGGAGGTCAGAGGGTGGTTAGAGACGAGGAGCAAGGGGAGGCTGAGAAGAGGCAGGAGTCTGAGAAGGGGTGGGAGGACACATGGTGAGTAGAGACCACAAGCAAGGGGAGACTGAGAAGGGATGGGA
>NW_010143370.1:0-392 GCF_000699245.1 Pterocles gutturalis
GGGGGTTTGGGGACACCTGGACCCCTGGGTCCCTTCCTGGTGTCACCCACGTCCCTGCTGTGTCCCCAGGTGGGGGAGCTGGGGGCGGCGGTGGCAGCGGGGACACGACGGGTGACACGATTGGAGCTGAGGCTGCGCGAGAGGGCGGGCCACGCCTCATGGGACATATGGGGACCTCCTGAGAACACATTGGGGGCATGTAGGGGTGTGTTGGGGACACAGAGACCTGTTGGGGACATGGGGGGACAGGTATGTGGCACTGGGGGACATGTTGGGGACATGGGGACCTGTTGGGGACATGCTTGGGAAATGGGAGGATATGCTGGGGACACACAGAGCCATGCTGGGGACATGGGGACACTTTGGGGACACACAGAGCCATGCTGGGGACC
>NW_010143371.1:0-277 GCF_000699245.1 Pterocles gutturalis
CTATTCCTGGAATAATTCTGCCTCCGGAGCAGCGCATCGCTTGATGTCAGGGTGACGACAAACCCAGGGATGGGAGGGGAGGTGACAAGCAGGGGAGGTGACCCCACCAAAGGGACATGCCCAGGGCCCTGCTGGGAAGACGGTGGCGGATCCCCCCCCGGGACCCCCCAGACCCCCTCGGGACCTCACCCTGATGATGACCCAGTCGGCCTGGCCCAGGGCGCAGGGTCTGCACTTCGCCTGCACCTCCAGGCTGGGCTTCCAGTGGAAGAGGACG
>NW_010143371.1:328-1044 GCF_000699245.1 Pterocles gutturalis
GCCACCCGCCACCGCGCCGTCCGGTACCCCGTCACCTCCTGGGGGAGAGGAGGAACCTTCACTGGGATGCTCATTCATCAAATAAACCGGAATTGTCGTTATCAAGCATCTCATTCATCAAACAAACTGGAATTATCAATATCAACCATCTCATTCATAAACTGGAATTATCAATATCAACCATCTCATTCATAAAATAAACTGGATTTATCAATATCAAGCGTCTCATTCATAAAATAAACCAGAAGTATAATTATCAAGCATCTCATTCATTAAATAAACTCAAAATATAATTATCAAGCATCTCTTTCATAAAATAAACTGGAATTATCATTATCAATCATCTCCCTCATAAAATAAACTGAAATTATAATTATCAATCATCTCATTCATCAAATAAACTGGAATTATCTCTATCAACCATCTCATTCATAAGACAAACTGAAAATAGAATTATCAAGCATCTCAATCCTAGCACTTATTCATAAATAATTATAATTATCGTTATCAACCATCTCAATCCCAAACTGGAGCCTCTCGGGGTGACCAGACACCAGGCAGGTGACAACCAAGTAGCTTTGGGGCTGGAAAACCACCAGTTTCGTGCTGGGGTTGCAGATAACAAGATGTTTTTGTGCCAACCCTTCCCGAGCGTGCCAAACCCTCGCACCTACCATGCGGGATGTATCGGCGTCCGGCTGCAGCGTCCCGTAGCC
>NW_010143372.1:0-313 GCF_000699245.1 Pterocles gutturalis
ATAATTCAGTGTCTGTGAAAGCCCCGACCCGGGGTTCCCGCAGCCGCCTGTTACAAACAGTTCTAGTGGAACATTAATTATAGTAATTTAGCCGTGGAACACTAACTGCAGCCAGCGCAATAGCATTCAGTACATTAGTGGCTATAACCCACTCCTTAAAAAAGACATTTGGCTACTGACAGCTGATAAAATGAGTGGTGAAGCATAACCAAAGGGAAGAAAAAAAAAAAATCAGAAGCGTGCTGGGAGCAAGTGGTGGGGTGGCAGGGTGGGGGGCAGCACCCCACAGGGTGGTGGAGAGGCAGGAGGGGAT